>NC_137620.1:10151417-10281013 GCF_963280865.1 Gymnoscopelus braueri | reverse complement strand
GCACATAATGGGTAAATGTATTTGGGAACATATTGAGAATAGGTGCAATGATAACACGATAAAAACACAAACAATCCAAATGAAATGATAAAAAAGTATGTTTGTGTTGAATAAGTGTTTGTGTGTGTGTGTGTGTGTGTGTGTGGGGGGGGGATACAGTATCACATCTATTTGCTTCCCCCCCTATTTTATACCATGTTGTAGGACACAGTGTCACACAAAAGTAAGAGTAGCATTTCATCCAAAGCATTTTTTTTTTACGGATAGTGCTGTATTTTACCTGTATGGGTCATCATGTGCTTCTTCAGATTTCCACTGAAGCGCTTCTGACAAACTGTGCAAGTGAAGGGCTTTTCTCCTGTATGACTCCTCATGTGTTGCTTCAGATAACACATTTGAGTAAAGCCTTTGGCACAAACTGTACAAGTGAAGGGCTTTTCCCCTGTATGACTCCTCATGTGTTTCTTCAGATTACACATTTGAGTAAAACATTTGGCACAAACTGTACAAGTGAAGGGCTTTTTCCCTGTATGAATCCTCATGTGTGTCTTCAGACTAACCATTTCAGTAAAGCCTTTGGCACAAACTGTACAAGTAAAGGGCTTTTCCCCTGTGTGAATCCTCATGTGTGACTTCAGATTACACGTTTGAGTAAAGCCTTTGAAACAAACTTTACAAGTAAAGGGCTTTTCCCCTGTGTGGGTCATCATGTGAGTCTTCAGATTACACGTTTGAGCAAAGCCTTTGGCACAAACTGTACAAGGAAATGGCTTTTCCCCTGTATGTGATCTCATGTGTGTCTTCAAAACATCCATTCGAGCAAAGCCCTTGGCACAAACTGAACAAGAAAAGGTCTTTTCCCCAGTGTGAATCGTCATGTGTCGTTTTAGATATCTCATTTGACCAAAGCCTGTGCCACACTCTGTACAATTGAAGCTTGTCTTCGCTGTGTGAATCCTCATGGATGGAGTTTGTTTGGGTGATTTCAGGTCCTGGGACAGCTTGCTGCTGAAAGATAATCTTTTTCCTTCCAAATTTCTTGTCTTGTGTGATTTCAGTGTGTTTAAAGCTGACTGATCTTCCCTGGTCTCCTTCCACTCATCACTGTCTTCAGTGTCAGATTCAGAACAGTGTGAAGAGAGGAGCTGGCCATCACTAGTTGGTTGTGATGTTCCACAGTCCTCTAAATCAGCTTGTGTTTTCATGTGTTCAGTTGAGGTGCTGGCTAGAGGCTCTGTCTCTCTGTTTTCATCATCTTCTTCATGTTTTACTGCTAGTAATATCAACATCGACTCAGCAGCCTCCTCTGGACTTTGAAGTAGCTCCTGCTGTTCCTCTTTAATCTGTGGAGGCTCTGGTTCCACCTGGACCAGACTGGAGTTCCACTCCCGCTGTTCTACGGAAACCTCCTCTTTACACACAGGGAGGTGCAGGAAGTCTAGACAAAAGAAAAAATGAGAGTAAACCACTGAATCTTTGAACTTAAACATTTTAGTCGGTTCTAGAGCTAGCATTCCTTTGGTCAAAGGTTTGATTCTAGTGAGAGTTGTGATACCAATGTTATATTGAACAGACCATAAGCCAGGGGGCCAAACTCATTTAGGTCGCAATCTGATTGGGCAAAATTCTACTTCATGTGACCACTTGTGCGTGCGTCAATGCACACATGCTGCGGGGATACACGTGCAAAACAGCATCTGACACACTAAGATATGTGTCTGGGACAGTATATTTCACTGCAAAGACCGAGTGACTGAAAAATAAAGCCTCCTTGAACCGTAATTCACAAAAACATCTGTTTGTATATCGATACTTGTGCCTGATCCACCACTCATTAGCGTCATTGCATCAGCAGTGTTATCTGACATTACGTTAATATGCTATTTATAGCTCCTGTACCACTAATTAATCACGTGCACATCAAGCTCAATGCAGACTGAAACTATTTTGTCCAGGTTGTAATTATTCCCATGAGCAACACACACAGACAGCTAATTTGATTTTAAAGGCACCAATGCTGTCGTAGTATTCTGTAACAACTCTGTTGCAGCCTTACATATTAATGTTTAACTGCACGTTTAAGTGATCTATTATATTCACCAAGCTGCCAGTGAGGGGGAGAGATAGTGGCCAGAGAGCAGCATCAGAGTGGTTTTCCGTACAGATATAAAGTAGATTATCAATGATCATGAGTCATTTCCCCCCAAAACACACTGCGTATTGAACTCCTTTGGTGGCTGTGCTTCAGATTGATCAACAAATAAGTTGAATGTGTTTTTCTTTCTTTCTTTTTTCATATTCATATATCAACAAATCAACGCCAAAACATTCTAATTGTTTTTTTTTACATAGTTGACCAAATGGATTAGTCTGATTAACCACTAAAGCTCTACTTTAAACTTTGTCATAATGGTGTTGTTCAAAAATACAAAAAGAATAGCAGATCTACAAGCTCTCTACAAGCTCACAACAGGTCATGACATGACACATTTTGACTGAGCTGGAGATCCAGTGGAGATTAATGATGTAACTCATTTTATTTTCACAATAAAGATTTTTAAAGAGAGGAAATGCATTACTCACTTGCTTGTGTTTTCATGTGTTCAGTTGAGGTGCTGGCTAGAGGCTCTATCTCTATGTTTACATCATCATCATCTTCATCTTTCACTGCTAGTATCGTCAATGTTGACCCAGCAGCCTCCTCTGGTCTTTGAAGTAGCTCCTGCTGCTCCTCTTTAATCTGCAGAGCCTCTGGTTCCTCCTGGACCAGACTAGGATTACTCTCCTGCTGCTCAACGTAAACCTCCTCTTTACACACAGGGAGGTGCAGGAAGTCTAGACAAAAGATCAAATCAGAGTAAACCATTGAATGGAAAAGGAACTTTCACATTTTCCATACTGTGTTTCCTTTTGTTGCATCGGCAGAGTTCTCCGACAGCTTTTCATTACTCACTGTTGTTAATAGGCTATTTATAGCTCCTGTACCATTAATTAATCATATACACATGAATGCAGATTATGAAACTCATGTTTCAGCTGTGATATTTTGTCCATGTTGTAATTATTCCCATGAACAACACACACAGACTGTAAAGAGGGGAAATGATGTGGGTTGCCCCGGGAAACAGAGCTAATTTAATTTGAAAGGCACAAATGCTGTTGTAGTATTCTGTAACAACTCTGCCACTGGCTTCCCTTTCTCGCTTATGATCAGTCCAATTTCACACACATACTTGAAAAACATAAATGAATAAAATAAAATCTCCTCTGCTCAAGCAGTGGACTTCAGTGTGATAAGAGTATGGTTAATACATTAACCATTTTGGTAGAGGCGGGAGAACACATTGTTCCTTGTGTATAATGATGTAATTGCAGCCGTAGTGGTCTTCAGTACAGGGTGTTAGGTACTCATACACAGAAAAGAAGCTCTTCTGCTCAAACAGCAGACTTCAGTGTGGTAGAGAGTAAATAAAATCAACCGTTTGGATTACTACAAGGTTGAATAAAACGTTGTTGCTTGCGTGTAATGATGTAATTGGAGCCCTAGTGCTCTTCAGTACAGGGTGTTAGGTACTCATACACAGTGGATGGTTATCTGCCATCTATTGTCTTCTATACACACAACAAGCTGCCAGTGAGGGGGAGAGAGAGCGGCCAGAGAGCAGCATCAGAGTGGTTGCTGTATAGATTATCATTAATTATTTTGCCCCCAAAACATACATTGAACCCCTTTGGTGGCTGTGCCGATTAACAATTAATTTAGGGTTAAATATTTGTATGTATTTATCATTATACTTATATCAACGAATCAACGGAAAAACATTCTAATTGATTTATTTTATAGTTGACAAAATGTATTAATTTGATTAAGCACTAAAGCCCTACTTCATACTTTGTCATATAAATGGTATATGGTAAATGGTGCATTTATATAGCGCTTTTATCCAAAGCGCTTTACATTGATTGTGCCATTAACCCATTTCACACCAACCTGCTCATCGGGAGCAATTAGGGGTTCAGTGTCTTGCTCAAGGACACTTCGACACTAACTCTAGGGGAGCACCCCAGCCCGGGATCGAACTGGGAACCATGCGGTTTTCCAGTTCACTCTACCCGGCCACTCTACCCCTGAGCCACTGCCGCCCCATGGTATAATGGTGTCGTGCAAAAATAACAAACATAGCAAATCTACAAGCTCACAACATGTCATGATGTGAGCTTGTAGATCTGCTCTTTTGGTTATTTTTTTGTAAGAAAATACAGGGATGCCAGGTTCTCAGTTGTTAACTGTTGCAGCCCTGTTGGGCTTAATGATCCATTTATGCTACTGTAATTTAAAAATTAATGAAAAATAAGGACATTTCAAAATGTCCTCCCAAGATCAATGATTTAGTTTAAACAATACATTTAATTGATTAGTTTGATAACTGTTAGACCCCTACAGTTATGTTAATTTAATTGGGAGCACAGCTGATTGGTTTAGAGGATTGACACAGTGCAGTGGCACTGGTACAGCTGGCACTAAACAGCAGGTCTTTGCCCTGATATTTGTACAGCCTGCCGTGGTAAAATCCTCACCTGTCCAATTAAAATGTTTCTCAAGTAGGATAAAAGTGTTGTAAAATGCATGGCGAAGACATTTTGGCAGTTTCTGGTTTCATGTGGTTGTGGAGGCGGAAAGCTCTATCAAGGAAGGTTGTGGGGATGTTTGCTTTTTACAGAGGAGATTAGTGATATAACTAAAATACCACTGCTACTTTCACAATACATCATTTTATAAAGAGAAATGCACTTCACCTCCTCTATAAGTAATGAAACCCATTCCCTGCTAACTAGAATTTCTTCCCTATTTAAAGTAAACCAACCCTGTATAATAAACACCTTAACCAAATGAACCTTAACGTCCCTATTCTGGACATCTCATAATAGGCAAACATTCAGTGGAAAGATCTACAAGCGATTTTGTGTAGAGGGAAAAACGTATTAAAGAAATGAATGACCCTGGGGGATCCCAGTCAATGAAGAATGTATATAGGGTATTAAGTGTTTAAAACAACACTGTATTCAGTGTCGGCCCTATGGGGGGGCATTGGGGGGAAATGCCCACCCAGATAAGACTTTGTGCCCCCCAAGTTCAGATTGGCCAAAATATTTTTATTGTTTTTTAAATTATTTTACAGACATATATTTTTTTCTGGTGTTAAATATATGTTATTTGTATGTTCTTTGTGATTATTATAAATATTTAAATTTTCAAATAATTAATAGTTTGATGAAAATGCAATAATAAAAGGTACACTCTAACACTGGCACCGCCACTCCACTGCACCGAGTCGGATTTGTTTTGAGTTGACCACCTTCTTGATCACACCGGTGCGACGTCACGTCATTACCTCTGTGTATATTTTTTTCTCCCTTTCCTCCCGCCGTGGAGATTGCGACATAAGACTCTTATGTTATTATGAGTGATAAGACACTATAGGGCTATAAATTAATGCTCAACGTATTTGTGTTGTTGGTGCATAGCCTTTTCCTCCCGCTGTGGAGATGGTGTCATTATAGCTGTAGTAACTCTCGTAGACGTATTTATGATTCTGACATTTTCAATCTACGAGAGTTGTAGGATTCACCCCCCATGGACACAGGGACTTTCAGCACTATGCCCCGTAGACACTCCAAACATGTACACATTGGAAAAAAAAGTGCTTACCCCCACACCACAAATGTTAATTCTTGCTACGGGGTAGTAGTTTAATGTAATAATCCATATCTTTCAATAAAGAAGTGTTTTAATGCCGTCTGTGGCCGATTCTGTCGGAAGTTCCCAATGGGCGGTAGTGACGTGCCCATCTGGTGAAACTCGGAATTACACTCAATGTAAACAGGAAGTAAACAAGGGCGAAAAATGGCGTTCGGCCACAGACGGCATTAAAACACTTCTTTATTGAAAGATATGGATTATTATATTAAACTAGCGAGAGTTAACATTGGGGGCGTGGGGGTAAGCACCTTTATTTTAACACCTTAGAGTGTTATGTGCATACAGTATGTATATTATGTGAAAGCCCGCCTGTTATGTGCGCAGCAGCGCAGTAAGCTTTTTTTTCTCCCGCCGTGGAGTCTGTGGAGATGCGATGCCGAAATTACATTAAAGACATTATAATGCTATAATTGTATTTGTTGTTGGTGCATAATAGTAGCCTATACTACTTGTAGCCCTTTTCAAAGCACTTTCACTGTGTTTATTGTATAGGTGACGATTTGCTTGCTCGCTATAGGGGCAAGGTAAATGAACCGAATTAACCGAAATAGAGTTACAAAACACCCCAAAAAAGTACAATATCCATCCAATAACCGAAAAAAATCTTAGAATCTTAGAATAATGAATGCCCCCCTGCTGATTACTGTCTGCAGCCGGCACTGACTGTATTGAGTATGTGACAAACACCTTGAAACTTGAACTTGACCTTGTTTCTGAACACACACCCATCTGACCTAAAAGCATCTAGGGGCTTTTAGACTTAGTCATGCTAGAGTAGAATTGATAAAGTGATATATATTTTTTTGTTTACCTGAGAGAGCGTCACAGCTTGTCTTTCTGTGTAGTAATGTCAATGTTGACATACCAGCCTCCTCTTCCTGTTCCTCTTTAATCTGTGGAGGTTGTGGTTCCTCCTGGACCAGACTGGGGCTCCTCTCCTCATGTTCAGGGGAAACCACTTTACACACAGACAGAAGGAGGAGGAGAGAAGAGGCAGCATCAAATTCAGCAGAACAACTCAAAGTGTTTTTCTCATTGGATGAGATTTATTCAAGATTTATTCGTACTTGTTCATTTGAAGTATTCAAAATACTGAAATGACCTACAGATTCAAATAGTGATTTGTAGTTACCAGGATTTCCCAAACACATAATCTATTATGGCAGCCTGCCCAAATAGATTACTCTACATCAAAATGGTAAATGGTGCATTTATAGTGCTTTTATCCAAAGCGCTTTACATAGATTGTGCATTACATTCACCCATTCATACACCGATGGCGGAGGAAACCATGCAAGGCACCAACCTGCTCTTCGGGATCAATTGTGCAGCGTCTTGCTCAAGGACACTTCGACACTAACTCTGGCCAATAACTCAAGACAATAATACTGCTTCAAATAAACTAGGATACCAGGTAATCATCAACCTAGCAAGTTGTCTAAAGAACATGCTATTTACATTACATTTTTACCATTTATGGACAAAACGAATAAGAACACACACCAAAAGCGTCTTCCAAAGGGGATGGGAAGTAACTATCTACACTACAGATTACTTAGTAAAAGTATCTAGTTACTTTGAAGCTACTTACCTAATGTGGTTGGTATAATGTAGCTGAGGGCATGTTATGACATTGAGTGATTGAATAAAACACGACTACAAAAGAAACAAATGGATGGATGAATTATTCTCTCTTTGATGTGATGGACAAACTGCAAACAAAACTCATCTGTTAACTTAGCTATAAGTATCTTAGCTATGAGTATCAGTCCAACAGTGGTAAACATGTTAACTTAGCTATAAGTAGCTTAGCAATGAGTATAGTGAACATGTTGTATAAATGCAGCATTAACAAACCTGCTCTGTGTAGTTTGATGTGTGGCTGTAGCATCACGTGCAGCAGTTTGTTTTCTCTCTTCAGCAGAGTTTCTAGTGTCTCTATCTCTCTCTGGAAGAGGTTGCACATGAACTCTGCAGCCGCACTGAGGCGCTCCAACACAACCACTCTGACAAGCTTCACACAACAAACATCACGCTGTTTTTCCAAAACACACAATATCTCCTCTCCCACCGACGTCAGCTGTTCATTTATCGACAGCCGTACAGACTCTATTTGAGACATTTTACCTCGTTTATCACAAATGTTTCACTACCACGACAATGCGCCTACTTCTGGGCGGATCAACGTGTTTCGCACATGCGCTTTAAATGGTCGATGCAATGTTGCTTTCGCCCCCTGGTGGAGGAGGGGTATAACTGTCACTGAAGAAAAAAGAAAGAAAGAAAGAAATGCCTTTGCAGATGGATGGATGGATGGATCATGGATGGATCTTATTGATCCCCTTGGGAAAGAGGGGGTTGTATCAGCAAATGCTGAAACTGTGAAGCAGAGGATATGTACAGGTATTAGAAAATATAATTAATGTACTTAAAGTCTGACACTAAACCTCACACAGTCTGAATGATTTAACATACATGAACATACTACATGAAAACAGGAGAAAGATTAAAAAAGCAAGACTTGCATTTTAAAGAAAAAAACAACACTTTAGATTTTTCATTAATCTATGAACAATTTAGTATTCAGATGGATATATAATGTGTTATTCACATTCTATAGGCTTCCCTTTAAAGGTAGGGTAAGTGATTTGCGTTGGTTAAAATAATTGTTAAATAGCTCTATATTCTGATAGTACTCATTGCTATAGAGTGTTTGTTCAGTATTAGGAGTCTCCTTGTCTCTCCACCTCTTTATTAAACAGAAAATGCATTTTCGTTTCAGTTTCAGTTTAATTTCCAATTTTATCCAACCAGGACAGAGAACTCAATCAGGATACAGATTAAACAAGTGAGATTGGAAGTGATGACACTGAGAAATGAGCATGCAAAATTGGAACTGGAACACTATACAAATTAAGCTTAAAAATGGGTACTTTCTCCTGATTGGCTGAGATTTTGACACCTACCGAAAAATGTATTTTCTGCTTATTAAAGAGCTGGAGAGACAGGGAGACATCTGTTACTGAAAAAACACTCTATAGCAATGATTACTATCAGAATATAGTATTTTAACCTTTTAACAAAATACTTTTTGTTTTAACCAAAAAATATCACTTACCCTACCTTTAACTAAATGAAGAAAATATCGATGTACATTTTTATGTCACAGTGCATTTTTGGTACAATTGCAAGGCAGACCTGAAACCAACCAACAGTAGCTGTACCAACACACCAGCTAACTAATGCATTGTGAGCACAGAACTCTTTCACAGATCCACTGGTAATTGCGAGTACAATATGCGTCGTTCCATTCTTTAGGACACATGAGTCCCATTGTGACAGGGGGGAAAACGGGGTATTCTTATTATTTTTCTGTCATTTATTTATGCATGTTTTTCATCTCTTAACCCCTTTTAAAGCTTGTATTTTGATGTCTTAATGTATTCGTTTATTGTTGGACAATGTTTTCCCCGGTCCCCAAGCCACTTAGCAGCAATGACAGCTAACAGCTGAGACGCTGACAGACACTCGGGCGTGGTCCCCACTGCCCAATCCCCTAGTAGGCGACGTCACCGGCGGCCAATCGAGAGTGAGGAGGGCGCGGTGAGCAGGACATGAACTAGAGCCGCGCTCATTCAAAAAGGAGACAGCAAAGAGGAAGGTTGTGTGTAGGAGCTGGTGAGGAAGCCGAGTGTGAACCGAGAAAAAGACCAGTGCATTGGGGCGGTAAGAGGGACCAAGGGCGAGTACTCACACCACCGAGACAGTGTGAGACGCCGTGTGGACGAGGAACTCTGCGAGAGACCAGAGCATGCAGAGGAGGAGATGAGCCTGGAAAAGCAGTGAATTCAACAGTGACCAAGTGATCGAACGGGGAGAGGGACCTGGAGCGAGCCAAGGACGCCGGGGTGGCTACAGTGTTGCACGCGCAACCAACGCAGCGGCAGGTTAATACCTGCCGTCGTTGTAAGTACTGTCTTATGCAACACTAGCTCCCACTGAGTTAGAGCCTCGCAGTATATTATCTGGGAACGGATGAACTGGCCCCTGCTTTTGTGATTTCAGATTGAAGATGATGTGGAACTAGAAGATTACAGAAGATTACCTGCTTGGTCCTCTCCCCACCGAAAACCCCCCATTTGCACTCATGAGTTTGGTCTTGAAGTTATTATAGCACACAGCGCACTTTAACAGCATTTGGCACTTTACTTAAATGAAGTTATTGTTGCGCCCTGTTATTTTGCACTCTGCTATCATTTGCACATGTCCAGCCCCATTATCTTTTTGTATTGCATTTTAGTTAGTTAGTTGGCGCCATAGGAGTTTAGGATTATATTGTGTTTCTTTCTTATTTGTATTTTAAAGGCACAGAGGCCTCTTGTATTAGGGAAATTCTTATTAAATGTATATTCACCTTTTTTAGGCATTATCTCCGTTTTCTCCTGGGTTTTAAAAAGTGTTGTTCTCAATTAAGTTTAAGTACTTACCTGGTTTAACTCGAACCTGTGTAGAGCCTGAAAAGAAAGGTGTTAGAGGAGGAGTTCTTAGGCTCCTATAACAAACCTGAGTGGCGTAGTCTGCAAGTGATTTGTACCATTGGTATTCACGATAATTATGCACCCCGCACTTTAATGTGCAACCTATATTTTATTATTGTGAATCCATTGTGAATTTAATTGAAAGGATTAAAAAGGGTGCCATTAAATTGCCAAGTCAAATGTGACACAGTTGGCCACCGTCACACCATTATCAAACATAACACAGTCTTGTGTATTAGGAGGTTGCTTTGCTTTGTTATTAGGCTGACCAGTGCACCAGAACCTGGAGAAGTGAACATTTAATTAATTACAATACCTTTACAAGGAAAGCATTTTCATCCTAAATATTTTGTTCCTTAATCATGACCTCAAATTATATTCTGGTTATATTAGATGCAAATTAGCTGGATAGTGAAGTAGACAATGGACACTGTCTTTGTGACAGTGAAGGGTTGTATTTTAACATTTAATTCAATTTAGAAGAATGAAAGTAAAATGAAGATGATCAGTCTTACGTTGGTGTGGTCAATGGTGTTTCATCTACCCACTGGAAAGACCCTACTCTGTCTTTGTCACTCAAACCCAGCCACACTCTCTTGTTGAAACTGGCAACAAAGTCCTGGACAGAAAAAGTGGCGCATACGCACACACACACACACACACACACACACACACACACACACACACACACACACACACACACACACACACACACACACACACACACACACACACACACACACACACACACCTGTTTGTCTTTGCTCTTCATGACCATCAGGTCTGATTGTCTGTCTCTACACCACCGTCTGCTCTCCTCCCAGGTTTTCCTCTCAGTAGAGATGTAATAACAACCTCTGTCAAATTTCTGCCATCCAGGTGATTCTAACAACAACAAATATAGTTAGCCACTTTTCTTTTTTCTCTCAAATAATGAATAGGAATAATATTCATTATTTGTCTCAATTAATGAATATTGTGAACAACATAACAATGAAGAAACAGTGATGTCTCACTCACCACAGAGCATCATCTTCATGTCATCTCGCTCTTTAGTCAGTTGGCTGTGTCTGGTCTTTAGCTGGTCAAAACTAGTCTGTACCTGATCTCTCTGTTTAGTCAGTTGGCTATTTCTGGTCTGTAGCTGGTCATAACTAGTCTGTAGCTGATCTTTCTCTTTAGTCAGTTGGCTAGGTTTGGTCTGTAGCTGGTCAAAACTAGTCTGTAGCTGATCTTTCTCTTTAGTCAGTTGGCTATGTCTGGTCTGTAGCTGGTCAAAATGAGTCTGTAGCTGATCTTTCTGTTTTGTCAGTTGGTCTCTCTCCACCATATTAGACTGATCTGTACGGAAAAAACATTGTTTACAAAATGTGAGATCCACTATTTAAAAATAGTCAATTGATATCATTAAAGTATATAGCATGATAGCATATGTATCAGTCATAAGAAGTAAATAATATCTATCTTGAAAAAGGTATTTCCAAAACACTTTGTGCCACGGTGGTCAGTGTTTAGCACTGTTTCCGCACACAGAAAGAAGGTCCTGGATTCAAACCAGACTGGAGTCTTTCTGTGTGGAGTTTGAATGTTCTCCCAGTCTTCACTTGGGTTTCCTCCCACACCAAATCACATGCATGTACAGTATTAGGGACAACCTCCTGTCAGTGGCCTTGAGCAAGGCACTGACATTAGAGCTGGAGCTGGTCCCTGGGTTCTGCTCAGTGGATGCTCACTGCTCCCAATAGTTACAATGGGTCAGATGCAGAGGATGCATTTTCATACAGGTATAGAATAAAGTATAGCTTTATTGTAAAAATTTGTATCCTACATATTAATCAGTGGATATCGATATCCTTGAAAATGCACTTTGTCTCTGGCCACACCCAAACTGTCAACCCTCCTCTCACCAACACCATGAGAGTTACCATGAGAGTTGAATACACTCTGGGCCCTATCTTCCCCTATCTTATCCCTTATGCCTAATCTTATCGTATTATTTTGAAAAACATTTTAAAATAATGAAAATAGCCGATGTACAAGTGTCAAAGTAGAATACAATTTTAAAATGTTTTTCAAAATAATAAAAACTGCCTAATAGGCTACGATTAGGCAGTGCAAGGCACCGTGCAAGATAGGGTCCTCTGTCTAATGCAGTTCACCAGTGGTAAAATATCCTTTTCAAGTGGTGAAGTGAAGCTCTAAGGAATGAGTTTACATTAAGGACCACCGTATTCAAAATCTCATCAGGGTTGCTTTGAGTAATGCATTTGTCATTGTTTACAATGGTTCCTCTAGAGACCAGCTAGCTGAGGTCAGTAAGGTCACAACATGTGTTTAATACCACTTGAACTGATTTGCAATAACATTTATATTTGATTTGACACTACTAATTGTCCAACTAGAAAGGTGTGCTCAGTAGAGTGCAAATCTCCACCAGGAGGTACTGTATGTCCTAATGATAATGGTGATGTATGCAGTGGCATTTCTACCTACAACCATGACAGTGCACCATGTGATTACATCATTTCTACTCTCTCATATTTATTACGATTACGATTAAGAATTACGATTGATCACCAATGAATCAACGCTTGAGGTTTTAAATACAAGTTTTAGGTTTTTGCTGCTGCACACAAGATCTGTAATGCCATTGCCATTAGGGCTAGGATGAGATGTACACAGACACAGTGTACATCTTTATTATCTCTGCCATGATCTCCTGCCAGAGATAATAACTACCAATGCTGCTACAACTACTGTATTGCTGCTGCTACTACAGCTACAACTATATACTAATATACTGATGTATTAGGGGGAGTCATAATGTTTGATCATCACAGATTTAAAACATTGTAATAAAGTACATTGTTATTATACTTGACTTACAGAGATAGAGTGGGACAGCAATGTTGAGGAGAGCTAGAACGGCACAAAGCAATCCAACACTGACTCCAACCCGCCTGCACCGTCTTATGTCTGGAGGACACACACATGCACGCACGCCACACGCACGCACGCACGCACGCACGCACGCACGCACGCACGCACGCACGCACGCACGCACGCACGCACGCACGCACACACACACACACACACACACACACACACACACACACACACACACACACACACACACACACACACACACACACACACACACACACACACACACACACACTCTTGAGTGAGATCTTTGGTTCTCATTTGACAGTAGGCTATTATATTCTCATTTTAGTAAAATCTCTTACCAGACTGTGATGTCATCTGTGGATCTTGGATCCTAACATCTTCATTCATTACATTGTCTAGCTCAAGGTTTTCATAATGTCCAAATGCAGCCATTTCTACATGTATGACTTTAATTCTTCTTGCAGGACATGGCCCACCTCTTCACAAAACACTGAACAAAAGAGATGTGTGGTCTTTCTTTTATTAATGTGCCTCTCTTTCTCTTTTATTTTCGTTTTTTCAAGACAAGAGATGTGTGGTCTTTATTTTATTAATGTGCCTCTCTTCCTCTTATTTTTTGGTTTGTTCCACAGCTGATGGTGAACTAAGAAGGAACTGAAAGTGCTGCCCATCAGTATTTTTAAAGTAATTTTTGCATCCTTGTTTGATATGCATACACTTTTCCCCCCAAAGGTTATCTTGGCTTTATTATTCATATTATATTATTGAATTGTTCTACGTTAGTGTTGTTGTTGTTGTTGTTGATACTGTTTTTAAATACAATTATTGACTTATTTAACCCATTAAAATCCGTGGCCTTTTAGATTTTAGCGTTGACCATTCAAAAATAGCAGATGTACAAGCTGTGTAGCACGAAGTGACTCGCTGCAGCTTGTACATCTGCTATTTTTTAACATTTTTTTAAATCTTGAAAGTGTGAAAACCACTGATTTAGAAGGCATTTGCAGAATCGGCCTCAGGTCTTCATCAGTTGTAATGCTTTTCACTTTCTGGTGGTACTTTATAGAATAGAATACTTAGGCAACAATCAAAAGCACAGTATCAGCAACCAAAAGTGCCAAAATGAATTAAATACAAAAAAGCCGAAGCTTGTTTCCATTGTGGTCCATTATAAAACACCCAACACCCAACAGGCTACAGTATTCAAACAACCAAACGGCTGGTGCTACTGTAGATCTCACCAGCCTTTGAAAACGGTTAAAGGAGCATTTCACCCCTGGAAGAACTTACAGTCACTCAATGTTAATGATATTTGTAGTAGATAACAGTAGCAAAATTTGAAATTTGCACCCTATGGCCAGAAAAATATAAGTCTGTGTGTTTGACTGGGGTTTGACTGGACTGCTGCATTACTACAATGACCATAATGCTTTGGGGCACTGCCCTTCCTTGTGGGGAGGAGAGGCTGCGTGGGTTGCGTGGTCTACATTGTAACTTTCCCCTCCCAGTTCTCACTACAACAACATCAACACATGTTCTCCTCAACATTTCTTCCCACCATGAAGACAGTTCGGTGCTGGTGATGTCCATCTACTCGAGGAGTCCGGACATCCATGGGGATGCAGCATAGTCAACAATATAATAAAACAAAACAAAACGTTTCATACTTCATACTCTATGTCACATGTGACTCCTTATTTCTGAGAACATAATGTTTCACTGTTATTTCCAGGTATATTCTTTGGACTAAACTTACAGAAAACATGATGTGCATTACTTTAGATGACTTGCTAATGTTTAAATACTCTTGTCATACACAGCCTAATCGTTGTTGTTTTTTTGTTCAACTGAGACCATTTCATGCTTTTAATTGGTGTATATGGATAATATTAGGTTTTACAGTAGCCTATTGTATCTAAGACCAGTAAAGTTTAATCCAATGTGCTGGGGTCCCCAGCAAAAAATGATTACATGTAGAAGTAAATACCAATAGAATGTTCTCCTATCTCCTATATCATGAAACGGTTAAAAAAAATACTTATAGAATTGGTTGTCCATACATTTTGTCATTATAAATGCTTACACAATGTAGAATATACCATGATCAATGAGTAGAGCAAGCAGTGTGTAAATGTAACCGTTTTATTTAGAAAAATAATATATATGGCTGTAGTCCCAGGTCTTCATCAGCAATTCCTACCATTCTGCCAAATGAAAGACCATCTCCTATATCATGAAACGGTTAAAAAAAAAACGTATAGAATTGGTTGTCCATACATTTTGTCATTATAAATGCTTACACAATGTAGAATATACCATGATCAATGAGTAGAGCAAGCAGTGTGTAAATGTAACCGTTTTATTTAGAAAAATAATATGTATGACTGTAGTCCCAGGTCTTCATCAGCAATTCCTTCATTTTTGCACAACTTTATGTCCTGTCATTGGAAAGAACACATTAGATTAGACTTGCAGTTTACATGGATATCATCCGACGTGATACCTAATTTATTCTTAGTTGCATGCGCACCAAAAATAGCAGACCTACAAGCTCACAAAGTGTCGAGTCCGTGACCCGACGACATCATGAAACTCAGTAGCCCTGAAACATGACAGTCATGGCGGAGCTTCCACCTGGTGTTTGCACTTTCTACATGTACAGACCGTACATCTACATAAACGTTTCAAATATAAAGTGCTGACCTCATGCCACGGATGTTACAATTTGAATCGGGTGGGTCTAAGTACCAGTATCTTCCGTATTGTTTGATAAAAAGCATTTTAATCCGATTGGTGGCCATTTTATCCATATGCTTTCAACTACGCGACCCTATCAGTTGGGATGTGTATTGCACTCTAATACATTATAAATCTATGAGAAAATGGCCGCCTATCGGATTGAAATGTTTTTTTTATTGAACAATACTGAAGATACGGGTACTTAGACCCACCAGATTCAAATTGTAACATCCGTGGCCACGGGGTAAGAACTTTATATTTGAAAATGAAGTGCCAACACCAGGTTGAAGTTCCGCCATGAGTCATGACAGTCATGTTTCAGGGCTACAGTCAAAGTAAACAATAACAAACGTTCCGTATGCACGCCACGGCTCCACAAATCCAATAATAAAAAGATTGATGCCAGCACTCACGTTGTGTCCCTCGTGTATAGGATATGACAGGCTATAGAGACAACCGTCCACGGTCCGTGTATGTTCCACCAAGAATCATCCCCGACGCGTTTCTGCTCCTCGTCCGCCACAGCAGCTACTGCTACCCGCCTGGCTGCGCAGCAGCAGCCTCCTCCTCGTCCCTGCGCTGCGGCTGTTCTTTGTGTACTCGGGTTCAAATGAGTAACCCTGCTGTGTTTCAGAATCAGCAATAACTTGAAAATAGTCATCTTCCTCCATGGAATGCTCTGACTCAGATGTGCATGCTGACACCATGATACAAATCTGAACGTGGAACGCAGCTAAAGGGGTGGGGATTATTTACAACTCTATGGGGTGGAGTCCAAGAAGGTTCAAGGTTGGACCAAATCTTGGGGACACCCCTTGGGGCTGTCTTTGGTCTGACTGAGACGCGTCGAGACAACATGTAGTGCGGAAAGGAATGAGACCATACCGTCGTGACGTCAATTACGTCACAACAAAGTCGAAGATTACTATATATCTAAAAACACAGATTATACATGCTGATGCTTTAGTTGTACAGTGCTGGCCTACAGCAGCTACTCGGTATATGCTCAGAATACGGAAAGTTGTTTGATATAAAGTTCAACTCTAAAAAGAGTGTGGTTATGATCTCTAGAACTAAGGACGATCAGAAGCTCACCTTTCCCTCTTTCTCATTGGCAGGTGAAGTATTAGAGGTTGTGAAAAAGTTTAAATACCTGGGTCACATAATCAGGGATGATCTCTGTGATGATGATGATGTGCAGCGCCAGTGTTGTAAACTATATGGGCAAGCCAACATGCTGGCACAAAAATGTCACATGTGTACAGACAATGTTAAAGTATCACTTTATAAAACATATTGCACTCCTCTATATACAGCCCACTTGTGGTGCCGTTATAGCAGTGCAAAAATTAAAAAACTTCAGGTGGCATATAATGATGCTTTTAGAATATTCCTGAAACTTCCAAGATGGACTAGTGCAAGTGAAATGTTTGTGACCAGTAATGAACCCACCTTTCATGCTGTATTGAGGAATTTCATGTTTAAATGTATGTGTACTGTTGGAGTCAAAGAATATATTAATTATGGCCTTAACAGGGATAACACAGAGTGATACAAGGTATTCCTCATGTTTCTGGAAACACTGGAGGCAATGCTTATATGTTTTTAATTAATGAAAACAGTCTGGTACTCAGGCTATTTATGTATTGTTGTTGTCTGTTTTGTAGCTCTGTTTTTATATGGACCCATGGTGTCTGAAATAAAGTTTATAAAAAAATACACAAAATAAAACCCAGGGTCAATTGTTTCTTGAGTCCTAAACTTCATTAAAATAAGATCTGGTTGCAGAATCGGCGAAATGTCCTTTTAAGTAGATCTTGTTTCTGAATAGGTCGTCCACCCCTGACCTAGAATGAAAGGATTATCCGCACTCTCCAGAGTAGTTTCTTATGTTCTTTTATTAATAGGTTTGCACAGCAGCAGCAGTCTATCTACAGAAACGGACGTGTTTCGGCACGTCGGCCTTCCTTCGTGTTTCAAAACATCAAACCTGACCTAGAACATCCACCGCCCCTGACCTATACAACATGGCGTTGGAACAACAGATGTTCAGGAGGCGGAGAAACACACTTCTACTCCACCCACTCACCAATCTAACTGGCACTATTTATACTGTGCCCATTCTACCCAGAAGCTTCTATGCTTTTCGTATTGTACAAGCTCGCTTGCGCTAGCTAGTACTGCTCTCATAAGCAAAAATTAGTTCTATCGATCTATTCGCATCAGAAGACGACTCTATCGTCCAACGGAGCCCGACGCCCACCAACAGGGGTAGCTCGCCATCCGTCATCCCACCCAGCCAGTCCAGCAACCAGCATGGGCAAACCACCACTTCTCGCCACACCAGGAGCAGCTTACCTGCCAGCCTGCCCCAGCCTCGCCGCGACCACCACTCCATTTCACCCAGCATCTCCGTCTCTTCCGCTTTCTCCAGACAGTCCAGTTTCTCCAGCCGCTCCTCCGTCATTCCACCATCGGGTCAGCCCTCCACCAGAACTTCAGGTCGGTCCCGCACATCCACACACCACCACCCGAACCCTCGGGAACAGGAACGGGGCCGAACCACCAGGAGATCGGACCAACAACATAGAGCGGCTCGGAGATCCCCGCCGGCTATCCCCGCAACACAGAGGAGCCAGCTTCTGCAAAACCGCTCGCCTCGCTCCCCCGACCGGAGCCACCGAAGCACCCGGACCCCGCAGTTGGAAATCGGGGATTTGACCGCGGACGGTTTCCACCAGCTCGACCCGGACCACACACAATCATCCACCCTGTACGAGCTCTACCCCATTGTCATCTCCGCAGCCCTGTGGGGTTCAGAATGGACCAGCCACAGCATCCTCATCCATTCCGACAACCTGTCCGTCGTCCACATCATTAATAAAGGCCGTTCCTCATCACTCCCCATCATGTCACTCCTGCGCCGCCTCACATGGCTTTCCGTTACCCACCAATTTATAATCAGAGCTGCCCACATCCCAGGTCACCACAATGCCATTGCTGACGCACTTTCCCGCTTTCTGTTTCAGAAGTTCAAGACACTGGCTCCTCACTCAGACCCGCATCCTGTCCCGGTTCCTCCATTTTCGGACATCATCTTTCCATAGCCCATCCTCTCCACCACCTCATCCTCCAGTCCCAGCAGTCTGCCTTCCAAGTATTTCCAAAGTATTTCCACCACACTCACGACATCCACTTTCCCTCACTAGACCTTATCACACTGTCAGCTTACATTAGTCACTGTCACTCCGCCCGTTCCATACGCTCTTCCACATTCAGAGCTTACCTCTGTGGAATCACTTTTTTCACTAAACTCATCACCGGTTCACCCCATCCTTTCACTCAGCACCCCCAAATCGCCCTCATACTCAAAGGACTGCAGCGCAACGAACCGCGCCTTCCTCCCAGTCGTTTACCCCTCACTATAGATATACTCACCGCCTGCATTCTCACTATTAGATCCGGCTACGCCAACCCCTTCACCAACTCCACTCTCAAATCCATGTTTCTGTTAGCCTTCTTTGGCTTCCTCAGATGCTCCGAATTCACCACAGCCAATACCCATTTAGTTTCTTCCATCTCCCCCTGCCTTTCCGACCTAGTAGTCCACGACAACAACACGCTGGTCTTCACTATCAAACAGAGCAAATCGTCCCAGTACCGGCTAACACCCATCTATCTGTTCCGTCTCAATTCCCCAGTCAGCCCTTTTGAACCCCTGGCTAACTACGTCCGCACCAGACTTTCCCAAAACGCCCTACCCTCAGACCCACTCTTCATTAACGAATTTGGAACTGTAGCCACCCGCAGCTGGTTCCTACACCACCTCCGCCATATCCTCACCCGATCCGGATTCTCTGCAGAGAATTTCTCAGGCCATTCGTTTCGCATCGGCGCCGCTTCAACTGCCGCTAGCCGAGGCCTCCAGGACCACACCGTACAATTGCTAGGTAGATGGTCCTCCCAGGCCTACCAGAGGTACATCCGCACTAACCTCCAGGACCTCAGAATTGCACATAATTCATTAATTTAGTTACCGATCTCTGCTAACTTTTTGGGGGTAACAGCCTAAACGTGCCGTGCCGATGATTCCATTACCTACCACGAGCACCGTGCTGATCACGCTAACGACCTCCACCCCAGAGACTCCAGGGTCGGCGACCCTCCCCCGGAACCCTCCACCCCTCCTTCCTTTACATTCCATTACTTCCATTCCATTTCATTATCATTCATTCCATTCCATTCTATTCCATTTATTCAATAAAAAACCTTAAACTTCCATAGAGGTGTGTTTCTTTGCCTAGTGAAATGGCGTTGGAACAACAGATGTTCAGGAGGCGGAGAAACACACTTCTACTCCACCCACTCACCAATCTAACTGGCACTATTTATAATGTGCCCATTCTACCCAGAAGCCTCTATGCTTTTCGTATCCCTCCACCACCCCTTTTCTCCTCCAAAGCTCCTACTACTTTCTCTCTTTCTTTCTCTCTCGCTCTCTCCTTTTCGCTCCTTCTTTTTCTCTTCACAGGTTCCTGCAGGGGGGTAACAGCCTAAACGTGCCGTGCCGATGATTCCATTACCTACCACGAGCACCGTGCTGATCACGCTAACGACCTCCACCCCAGAGACTCCAGGGTCGGCGACCCTCCCCCGGAACCCTCCACCCCTCCTTCCTTTACATTACATTACTTCCATTCCATTTCATTATCATTCATTCCATTCCATTCTATTCCATTTATTCAATAAAAAACCTTAAACTTCCATAAAGGTGTGTTTCTTTGCCTAGTGAAATGAGTTTTAAAACATTCTGGTCTTGGGACCCTAAAGCTAAATCTGGTGTCTTCCTGGATTCCAAACTCACAAAGATGATGAATTGTCATACCATCTCATTTAGTCAACATCAATTAAGTCAAATAAGCCTGTCTGAAATGTGCATATGTATCGAAATGCATTAGTTTTCAAACACACACACACACACACACACACACACACACACACACACACACACACACACACACACACACACACAAAACAAACATTTGGAATATTTGAATCTGACACTGCAGCAAGATTCTCTGGAAAGGATGCAAAGGATGAAAAGAATGCAGGTATCGCCTCAGAACACTGTGTTCACCTGTGTGTACACAGGATCGAACCTTTTGACATTATTCAGTCTGTCTGTCTGTCTGTCAAACTGTGCCTGCCTGTGTAGATCAAAGATTATATATTCATGGCATTTTATATGCCGTCCCTTTCAGTTATGACAATTTATTTAATAAAGTTTTAGCCTCGATCTCCAGGCTTTTATTGCTTAGTTTTGCTAAAAAATAAAAGCCTGGCCCAACTATAGCCTGTACTGGGTATGAGGAAGTGTTTCATTTCCCAACCAACCAGAGTGCAGTGGGCGTCGCTCGTAATGTTGTGTTAACGGGGCGGGGGTTGACGGACAGATCGGTGAACCAATGGGATCAGGCGCCGTCTCTCGCCGGCTCTATACACACGCCCCTTTATACACGAAATCAGGAGGGTTGCAGCAGGCTAATAAAGTTTAAAACATGCTGCTATTCTTTACAATGTTTGTTAATCCTTCTGTGAATATACATACAATTAACAGAATTGTATTATTTCTGTGAAGATACCATTCAAGCCCGTTTGGTAACATGGAATACAATTAAAAATCCACCTGTTCTCTTAAGAATCAAGGTGTCTCTATCTCCTCCTATAGGTGGAGTTCACTACTTCTATTACCTCAGGTTTACACATATTACAATGTCTGGTATTTGATACTTTTGATTACTCCTTATTCCTGATGCTCACTGATTCTAGTTTTTAATTGTCTACTGATTATTCCTTTGTAACAAAATGTCCACATGAGCATATACATCACATGCTTGGTGTTACATTGTCAGTAATCCTGTGTGTGATGTGTGTGTGTGTGTGTGTGTGTGTGTGTGTGTGTGTGTGTGTGTGTGTGTGTGTGTGTGTGTGTGTGTGTGTGTGTGTGTGTGTGTGTGTGCGCGTGTGTGCGTGTGTGCGTGTGTGTGTGCGTGTGTGTGTGTGTGTGTGTGTGTCTATCTTTCAGGAGGTGTGGGCGAGTGGTTGCACATGCAGTAGAGAAGAAAGGGAGTTCTACCTCAGCCAAGATAAAGACGTAGTGAAATAAAAAAATATGTTTTTCACACTTTTAGAGCATATCTGGGGGGGGGGTCCCCATATAATTTTTGGGGGGTCCCCAGATGATTTGCTTAATGTGCAACATTGTTTTCTCACTCGACAGTAAACAAACCAACATACAGTATAAGTGTATACAGGGTATGCACATTTCTGAAGTTACAATTTAATGACTTTTAAAATAAATTGTCAAGTAAACGTAATGCCTACAATTCCAAGTGCTTTTCAGGGTGGGGGATCCCCAGTTCTAATAGGATTATTTTGGGGGGTCGCGGTCTGAAAAGGTTGAGAACCGCTGGGCTTACAGTACAACGATGCAAGTGAGAAACACTGATGAATCATTTGCATTCATTTCTATCGAGGTCTTAATGCCAATACCCATTGTGGATTTAATATTTCACGCTAAATATCTTTGCTGAACATATCAGATCTACAGCCAGAGCTTATGGCAATGTGGGGGTTCGTTGGCATGGAAACGTGTGGGAACCACTGCAATGGCAGAGCATTATGACAGATCTCAGTTCATCTGTTCAGTGCAGTGATCTAGGGCAGTGGTTCCCAAACTTTTCAGACCACGACCCCCCAAAATAATCATGTTTGAACTGGGGACCCCCAGAATAATCATGTTCGAACTGGCCGGGGACCTTAAAGTCCTTAAATTGTCCCTTTACTGTCATCTGGGGACCCTGGGCTGAACCTATTGTCCACCTTGTGAGTCTTTAATGCTGGTAATATAAGGTAATATGTCCCATCATTAGAATACTGACAGATACAGTGTGATGTTGTTATGATAGTCAGTGCATATTTAAAACATCTGGGAATAAATTCCATACCAAGAAATATCTTCACCAATGTGTTTGTAAAGGTGTCTAGTAACACATCTCATAAAGATTGGAATTCAATTTCCCTAGGAGAATTTGTGACAGCTGCTGAAAGTTGGGGTACCCTTAACCTTATGCGGGAAATAAATAAATCATTAAATTATGCTTTAAGTAGCATGTGAAGGGTCATACTAAGGGTTTTTTATGATTCTGAATCCATTGCAAGCATTTTTTCCCCACCAAAACCACTCCTTGGGCTAAAAACGGCCATATCCGACCTATTCCAGGAATTTTTTGGCCACCAAAATTAGACATTTTGCATTTCAACATATCTTCAACTTTTGTGAGGTCAATCACCAAATCACCAAATAGCACTCCCATTGTATGTTTTTTTGTTTTACATTTTCAAACAGGAGTTACCATTTATAACCATCAAAAGCACGCCATACAACTGTGCTCACAGGCAAACTCAGGGGTTGAAGCAAACAAAAATGATCATGTATTACATTTTTTCCCCATCTGGTTCTGTTTTCTGTGCCTTCCTCTGTGACTCCTGCATGTCCTCTCTCACCGCATCCTTAAACCTCCTTCTCTTCGCCTCTTACCTGGCAGCTAAATCTTCATTATCCTTCTCCCAATGTACCGCTCATCTCTGCTTTTTACATGTCGAAACCATCTTAACCTCGCCTCTCTCCCCAAACCTTCTAACCTGGGCTGATCCTCTAATTTAGTCATTTCTGATGTCTTTCCTTTTCACTTCTTATGAGAATCATAGCATCCTCAATTCTGCCACCTCCAGCTGCACCGCCCGTCTTTTCCTCAGTGCCACCGTTTCCAAGCCTACTGTCTTATACATCTTCCCTCTCACTGGTGCCCTCCTGTCACAAATAGCTCCTGACACTTTCCTCCATCCATTCCCTCAAAGTACTCCTTCCATCTTCTCAACAGACTGGCTCTGCTTGCTAGAACATTTCCATATAGCCATTATCACCTTAACCTGTTGCACATCCTTCTCATCCCTTTAACCCTGCCAATCGGTGCAGATCACTTTCTCCTTTCTTAGTGTCCAACCTCTCATCCTCTTTACCTAGCCCTCGCCACCCTTCTCTTCGCCTTACCCTTCTCTTTGCCTTACCCTTCATCTCCTTATACCCCTGCCTCCTTTCTTCATCTCTCTGGCTGCCTTTCTTATCTCCTCCCCGAGCTCCACACCGCATTGTTTATTCTTTATCTTCCACCATTTGATCTTATTATCTGTCTTCACACCTAACATCAGCTCTCAGTACTTAACACAGGACTCAAGCCGTGCTACTCATACACTGAGTTGGCGGTGCCCGGGATTGAACCTATGACCTTGTGGTCTAAAGGCAAGAGCTCTACCTAAGCTACCCAGACACATATGCTCATCACTCTGTCTGACCTTCTCTTCAATTCAACCTGTTGATATACTCTTCCTTTAGGATTATACCTACCCCATTTCTCCTCTCGTCCAACCCATGGTAGAACAGTTAAACCCCCTCCAAAACTCATGGCCTTGCCCATTGAGATTAATTATCTCTCTAGAAGGGAGACCTAGGCTACAACAAGGTAGCTATAATGGTGAAATGTTTCCTAAAATGTGCAAGAAATATAGATATGACTTGATTTGGCATATTGGATCTTTGGAAAGAAAACCCCCCAAAACCCCTGCATAGCCTATGCAATGAGCTGGAAAGGTGGCCTTGGACGATTTTCTGCCAAGGAGTGGTTTTGGTGCAAAACAAATGCTTGCAATGGATTCAGAATCATGAAATAAACAATGCTGTTTAATTTACCTGCATGCAGCAATATTTCTTTTTACACAAAATAATTGTTTGTGATGACCTGGAAAAGCTAAAAAAAAAATGGCTATGGCCGTTTTTGGCCCAAGGACTGTTTTTTGTGAAAAAACAAATGCTTGCAATGGATTCAGAATCATAAGAAAAAAACCTAGTTTGACCCCTGGTAATTATTTATTTATTTCGCGCATAAGGTTAAGGATACCCCAACTTTCAGCAGCTGTCATAAATTCTCCTAGGGAAATTGAATTTCAATCTTTATGAGATGTGTTACTAGACACCTTTACGAACACATTTGTGAAGAAATTTCTTGGTAAGGAATTTATTCCCAGATTTGATATTATTCTGATATTATTCCCTGACTATGAGTAGAACCTTGGGTTGTACAGTATAACTACCTGGTCATGATATAAGGCCTAATATTATCATCTTTGACAGTTGCTCCTGTGCTCTGACTGGGGAACACAACATCTTAAATACTTATTTATAGATGGTAGATTTGCCTTGTTTGAAATGCTATCTGTAAACTTTCACTCCCGTCTCAAAGCAGGGGCGGTTTTATGCACTAGGCAAACCACACAATTGCATGGAACCCACGAGGCAGGGGGGGCACCTGGGCTGCCCACAAAAAAAATCAAAGTAGCAGTTGATTTCTTCCCAATAGTGTGAAATGGTTTCGCTTTCAACAATGCCATGGCACCTGTCTATGACCCTCTCAAATGACCTCATTACCCACTTTAAGGTCCTTGAACTACTCGTTTGGTCCTTGAACTACTCGTTTGGAAACACTGGCTTTGTATGGCTAATGCGCTTTGGCTGATACACCCAGGTTAGTAATTGTGAACTAATTGGCCACTGTGATCGGATTAAAATCAAATAAAGGTTTTGATATCATTGCTTCACGACCAAGTTTACTATTTATTGTATGTATACCCAGCTGAACAGATGGAATAGATGGATGAGAGATACAGTATGTACCTCTATTGAAGAATAAATGATTAATACATGGTATTTGTTAGTAAGATGTTTTCTATTTGTGGTGATTTCCTTGAGTTAGATGATTATGAAAAACTAACGATATGTTTTGTTAAAGGAGCTTTTGTTGTGGCAGATTTTATTTGTCAAGCTTGGGAGATAAGACAGAACACTCTGTATAATTCTGAGCTGTAATTGAATGTGTTATATGAATACTGTAAACATGTAAGCATATGGTGTCTTATAAACCCATGAGGGTTGGGCACTTTGTGTGCAGGACACGAAAATAAAATAATCAATACATTGAAAAAATATGCCTAATATTGGTTAAAGTCACCCACTGTGATATTTTCCAGCATGCACCACGTTGAAAACCTAACCAAACTCTTCATTTCCTTTTTACAAAGTTAAAGGGTTAAAGTGACATTATTATTTTGTTAAGTATTAAGTAGCTAAATATTCAGATCAATCATAGAGTGTTTGTTCAGTAATTGGTGTCTCTCCGTTGGGATACAAATGTTATCCAATAAGGAGACGAGAAAACTCATATACAAGATAAACAAGTGAAATGGAAGTGATGATATTTGTGGGGTTCTCTCTAACTCTCTCTCTCTCTCTCATAATATGAATAATGTATATGAATATGAATAGTGAAACAGAACATGTTGTTAAAATCTTTATTTTATTTGCTTAAAGATTACAATTTTCACCCACGTTTGGCCACCATGTCCCATTAATACAAAAGTGGATAGTAAGATGCAGGTATTGTATTAAACATAATACAATCTAAGCTGTTTATGGCATGGCACCAAAGGAGCCTGCTGTCTCTAAAAGGGTTGGTCTGTATGTTCCCCCGTGTTCCTACGAAAGCAACCAATCACATCAAACTCCACAGCCCTCAGTTAACACTGCTACGCTAATGACAGCTCAGCAACATTAAGCACACAAAGCTCCTAGCATCTTAGCTCATCATTGGTGATGTGTAGGCCTAGTGCCATGCCATTGGTCCGACAGCCTAATAGTCAGCAAAAAAAAATCCCATCGGACCAAAATCCCATTAGACAAATTTCCAGTGTATAATAATATGTATATCACAGCTGACGCTACACCAATCAGAGCTGAGCTGACCTCATACTAGCCTACTAAGTTCACATTAGCACAATAGCAACTAACTTGCTAAACAGTATACTGTTGCACAGAGACGCCACAATGTTATCAGACCCTTTCTTGTTTTCTGTTGTTTGATTTTGTGTATGGGGATATTGTGCAATTAGAATTATTCACAGAGACCATATGGCCTCTGTCACTGTCAGGGTTGTGTGCCTCGCTAGTTTGTCTTTTAGTGTGTGGTATACAATGTGGAATATTTTAAAATCTGGTAAGGGGCTCCCTGGCACAAAACATTTTCAGAAAAGGGTTATCCATGACATGAAGATATTTGAGAACCACTGGTTTAAATAATACAAAAAAAAATGTGGCAGCCACACTTCCTCTTCCACCTGGGCCTCACCAGAGCATTTTGTTCTCTGTTTTGCTTTAGTAAATCTTTAGTTGGTGGCAGTTTTCCCTGCCAGATCTTTTGTTGAAGACTGTATTTGCTGTTCTATTCAATTCATTCCTCAATTTTTTTTATAAACATTTTTGCATTGTATCCCTCGCTGTTTCCCTTTTATTTGTTGTGGTCTGGGAGCTGGGTCATAACAAATCTGGAAAAGTCTTGTTGCAAGATGGTCAGAGATAATAACAAACCTACGCCCTCTGCTTTGAAAACCAATCCAATCCTGATACCATCCATATATGAAGAATCACCCAAAGGCGTGTTATTGACTCTAGTTATTGATTCATTTTTAACTCTGAATTGTTTCCACCCAGTTTTAGCCCATTCATTGATTATTATTAATTGATATGCCACCAGACATATCAGCAGGCAGAGATCTCTGTCTGATCTACTAGTAACACCTGTAAAGGATATTACTATCCTACTATTCTGGTCAATATGGCTGCCCATAAAGGTTTCATGACGTTCAGTTTTACCACACATTAAAAGTCTTTGTCATGGTCCTTCAAACGTGTATAGAAAGTTTTAACAAAAAATTCCACTCCATTGATCCATGGCAGGTGTTTTTCTCTCACATTTCTAAAGCCTTTTCAACTGCAATGAAAAAATAAATCTTTGCCTGCGGGTGTCGCTGATGAGGGATTTTGCCTGTCAATAATCGCCTCTGATTTTATCTTGGCAATGTTCCTAATCTGGTAGTAGCGGGACTGGACTACTCTTGTGACTTGTGTGTTAAATGAAATGGATGGGTCAAAAATTACACCCAGGTTATGCGCAGTGTGGGTGATATTTGGAGCTAAAGTGCCAAGTTCAGAGTGGAAGGAGTGGGTGGAATTTGGGGGGCCGAATATGATGATTTCTGATTTTGTTTCGTTGAGTTGTAGAAAATTCTGGGACACCCATTTTTTGATGTCCGAGAGACATTCAAGCAGGCGGGGTATGTTTCCTCTGACAACAGATTTTAAGGGGATCTACAGCTGTGTATCATCTGCGTAGCTATGGAATTGGATGCCATGGTGACGAATAATGTTGCCAATTGGCAACATGTAAATTGTGAACAGGAGGGGGCCCAAAATCGAACCTTGTGGAACGCCGCATTTAAAAGGAGCCCGTGATGAGGAGGCTTCCCCAATCACAACTGAAAAACTCCTGTCAGTTAGGTACGAGCAAACCACTACATATATATAAATATGTATATGTATATATATATATATATATATATATATATGTATATGTATATGTATATGTATATGTGTATATATATATATATATATATGTATATGTATATGTATATGTATATGTGTATATATATATATGTGTGTGTGTGTGTGTGTGTGTGTGTGTGTGTGTGTGTGTGTGTGTGTGTGTGTGTGTGTGTGTGTGTGTGTACTTTGTATTTCTCTCCAAGCTCAATTGATGTATAAAATTAAAGGCAACACTAGAGGTCCACCAGAAGGGGATGCTGTAGCTGTAGTTATTTCTGTTGAACGTTTATCAGCTTTAGTATGATGTCTGTTGGCAGCCCACGTTGGACCAGTTCCTCTTTAAGCTGGAAGTGAAAGAACACAATGTTATGACGTTTTTTTGCATAGTTTGAAGTAAGTCATGCTGGATAAACAGTTTTACATATGTTTGAAATGATTGCATGTCTCTGTGTTTGTTTGTACATTGCTTGATTGCTTGATTTGCTTGGCTAAAAAATATGCTATCCCTTAACCACTTAAACCCCATTTGGGTAACCGGAGTCCCTCAGGGCTCTATACTAGTTCTGTTTTCTGTTATTGTGGGGAAAGCTTTTGCTGAAAATAGCCGATTGATATTGATAGTTGATATTGACTATTTTTTGCTAACGCTTTCCCCACAATACAGATTCTGGGGTTTAGACCATCAACACAGGAGCCCCTCAGGGATGCGTGTTGAGCCCTCTCCTGTACTACTACCTGTACACAGTATGTCCCCCCTCTCTGAGTCCTCACTGATGCTGATGTATTGACATGGTTACTTTGGTACGATGCATCCTAAATCACTCTTTATTAGATTCATGAGCATGTTTAGAGACTCATGTGCAGTTTCAGCCGTTTATATTTTTGATACTAGATGTGTAGTTGTGATGAAGAAATGTCAGTAACTTCCAAAAGGAGTCTTGGGGTCGGTCAGTTCGAGCACTGTTCAACACACCAGAATCACAGAGCAACGTACCGCTTGTCAAAGTGTTCTCAGTAGTTCGTCCGACACAGCTACTGTATAACCCCCCCCCCCCCCCTATAGTCACAGCGCCACCAGCTGGCAACATGAAGTTATAGTCCCTATACTTTTACAAACTACTCCTGTGGTAATGGCACATGGCCACGCATCCCACGATGTGTATAAAGGTGCAAGGGCCCGGTCACCACTGCTTGCAGCTTTTATTATTATCATTATCATTATCATTACCCTTATCATTATCATTATCATTATTACCTTTGGCAGCACTTTTGTCCTGATGTCTTCTTTGGTCAAAGGAGTCTTGGAGGAGATTGTCACTCTTAGGCCAATGGTGCCAGCACCTACATGAAAAATATCCCAGCTTTAAAATACTGACAGTAAACAGTGTGATGTTGAGGTTTTTTTTTTAAAGGTCAGAAGGAACTTCTTTGGACGACTGTCCTCTGTACAAGCTGCTCTGGTGCCACTCCTACCACATGTTAAAGCATGTTCATTCTCATGGTCAGACACACACTAAAATCACTGCAAGAGGAGTGCACAACGCATGTCTCTGGTCTTGTCGGACCCCACATTTAATTCTGTGTTTGTTTTCTTCTCAAACACAGCCAGAAATAAGTCTGGCAGTGAATGAGTTTTAAGGGCCATTCTCAGTGAGCACTATAACTATAACTATAACTATATCTATAACTATAACTATAACTATACAAATATTGTTTTAACACATCGGGTGCCGAACACGGTCTGAACCGTGTTTACACAGAATAGCGCTTTGGTGCCGAACACGGTCTGAACCGTGTTTGGTGTCTTTTTTTTTTCTTCTTTTTTTTCCATACGGGAGGGGCTGGAGCAGCGCTGGGATCACCCGTGGTGATTCTGAGAAGGATGGGCCAGATGGATCATTGTGTAAAAAAACATGGCACCCATCCGCTTCCGTTCTATTTCCTTCTCTAAAACCCCTATAACTCCGAAACTTTTTACGCTGGGGAAAATGACTCCTTTTGTATGCACAATCGCTCCGCCATTGTTACTCGCGTGAGAGATGTTATCGTTCCAGGCGTTAGCCAGGACCATCGGCCAAAATGGAGGCATGCTTTTTTTCACATGTAATGCACATCGTGGAGTCTACAGCTTAAACAGCGCTGCGCAGCTCAACGGTGAGATTTCGGCACCGAACGTAATCTGTTATTATAAAATGCTGGCACCCAATGTGTTAAGAATCGTTTTAACTCAGGTGGATGGTCTTCACACCAACTATACAAAAATACAATGGTGAACAATATAGTTATAGTTATCGTTATAGTTATAGTGCTCAGCGTGAATGGCGCTCTACTTATATATCACGGCCAGTTACATACAGCATTGGTTCTCAAAGTGGGGGTCCGGGGACCCAAGTGGTACCAGGGGGTCCCCAGAACAATTTGTTTACATAGCGTCACAATCATTTTAAAGGTTCTATGACATTCATTTTCACTTTTTTTATTTTTTATGTTTTTTGGGGGCGTATATGATCTCAATTACACCCCAAAAAAACTGAACCTTGAACATTCAGTGGATTTTCTGTGGTCTGGGGTTTTCTGAATAATTGGCCCTTGTAGTGTGAAGTCATAGGCCATTAATCCCGCCCACTCTCCTCCTCGCCCCTCCCCTCCCCTATCCTTTTCTTTGGGGGGGGGGGGGGCGGAGCAGAGGTGATGATTGACAGGCAAAATCCCTCAACAGCGACACCCGCAGGCAAAGATTTCGTTTTTCATTGCAGTTGAAAAGGCTTTAGAAATGTGAGAGAAAAACACCTGCAATGGATAACTGGAGTGGAATTTTCAGTTAAAACTTTTTATACACGTTTGAAGGACCATGACAAAGATGTTTAATGTGTTGTAAAACTGAATGTCATGAAACCTTTAAAACAGCAGATCTACAAGCTTATAGCGTGTCAGTCGGTGCTGCGCTGAGCTTGTAGATATTTTTTCCGAGCTAACGTTGTTAACTCAAATCTTTGTTTCTGGAGGTCCCTGGCACAACGTATTTTTGAGATGGGGGTCCGCAGCCAAATCATTTTGGGGGTCCTTGACATTAAAACGTTTGAGAACGACTGACCTACAGAATACAAGGTTCTACCAAATTTCAACATCAGTTAAAACTGCCGTTAGTTCTTCAGATATCCCTGGTTCACACAATGGACTCATTTAAAACTCATCAATGGATTCATTTAAAATGGTAGAGGTAACTTCCACATGAGACTGTAAGTTACATTTAAAATGGTAGAGGTAACTTCCACATGAGACTGTAAGTTACATTTAAAATGGTAGTGGTAACTTCCACATGAGACTGTAAGTTACAACATATTAAAAAAAGAATAATCATAATTTCATCACACTTACGAGACCCAGGGGTGTAGCTAATTGAGACTGTTGCCTCGGGCAGTACGATCGTGACTGTAGGTGGTGTTGTAGTTTCAGCAGTAGGAGGTGGTGTGGTTGTAATAGTAGGTGGTGTTGTAGTTTCAGTAGTAGGAGGTGGTGTGGTTGTAATAGCAGGTGGTGTTGTAGTTTCAGCAGTAGGAGGTGGTGTGGTTGTAATAGCAGGTGGTGTTGTAGTTTCAGCAGTAGGAGGTGGTGTGGTTGTAATAGCAGGTGGTGTTGTAGTTTCAGCAGTAGGAGGTGGCATGGGTGCAGTAGCAGATGGTGTGGTGGTTGCAGGTGCTGCAGGTGGAGAACATAAAGTTGACATATTTAACTTGATCCTGAAACCACATCATCACTGATGGAATGTGAAAAATGTTGCTGTAGGAAACAGGTGTAGTTTCACCCACCAGTTGAGACACTGACAATGACACAGCGAAGCTCCGACTGATATGTGTCCGCACTGAGAAAACAAACAAGTTTAATAAACAGGAGTTTTGTTTTATCTTAATGTTACTTATTGGATTATGTTTGAGGTTGCAGCAGTTGAGATAACAAAATATAAACACAATGCTTTTGTATCGCAATCATAGATTTAAAAAATTATAAAATAAAGACGTTATTGACTTTCTGACACAGTAATATACTACTTTGATAAGATTCTCTAATACAGTACACTCAAAAAGGTTATATGGACAGACAGACAGACAGACAGACAGACAGACTGACTGACTGACTGACTGACTGACTGACTGACTGACTGACTGACTGACTGACAGATCATTTAAAGGGATGCTGACCCGTTGGCCTGAGCAACAAAGCAGACTGGGTGATGTTCTCCATCCTCTGACTGTGATGGCGTCCATCTCAGGATGAACTGTCCCTGTGCTGATCCAGTCAGGATCATGTTGTGGTGTCCACTGAACAACAGCTCAGAGACCCTACAAGACCACCAAAGAAGAGAACATGGTTCAAAAGTCTTAATTTACATCTCCAGACCTTCATACTAAATGACCTCATTTGGTATGTCAGATGTGCAGAAACCCTTTAGACATATAGTACACCTAAGGACAACACGTTAGTACCCTAAATGGGCCCATTATCCATGTTCTACTTTTAAACCTAAAATGAAAATAGAGAAAAAATGAAAATCACACCAAATGAAAAGATATGACATATGATATACATTAAGAATGAATGAACTTCATGAACATTAAAAGACACCCCAGGGCAAAAACACACTCTTCAAATGTCTTCCTTTGGTCCATCCATTGGAAGGAATTCTGAGTTACGGCCAGTGGTGGACAGTATCTAAGTACATTAATTGATTTCTAGGAAGGGATTCTTCCAAAATAGGAGATCTACAAGCTCACAACGTGTCTGATATTTTCAAAATGTTTTACGTTTTGAAAATGTCTAAACATTTCTGACTTTATTTCTTCATTTTTTAAAACATTTTGTTGGAAATGTTCAAAATTGAATACAGCAATGCATTTATATCATATACTTTGTGATCTGTACATTTGAGTACTTGAGTATTTACTTGAGTATATAAATCACTGGTTACGGCAGACTGGTTGCTACACAAATTGCTACAGCAACCGATCCAGGGTTAGGGTGACAGTTAATGACTAAATGAATTCCCACGTCAAGCTATTCCTGTTTGACTGCATACTAGGCTACAGTACAAAGAGATCTGAAAGAAGTATATATGGCTGTCATTAGTCAAACTTGCACGTTGTCAGTGGAATTTTGTTGACATGCCCACATCAGGAACACCATGCACATCCACAGAGACAGATTTTAGTGGAATTAAAAACAATGGCCCCGATTCATAAAGGGATTTACGTCCATATTTTGTACGTACCGGCATTTAGGACAAATCCTACACCTGCAGTCGGATTCATAAAAGTTTTTTGGTCTGTGTTTTGTGCGTCAGGTGCGCACGTTCTCAGGTCAGCCCCGAGGCTGTCTTACCAGGGCTGAAATGTGCTTTAGAATGCTTTATTCTTCATGCCAAAATCAATTACAACAGTGGCAAACCTCAAATAAAATATATATGTGCCCAACATTTGTCAACACATATATATAAAAAATAAAAAATAAATGCCAAACAATGTATTGCTTGTAGCCTATGCATAATATAGACATGATGTAGATTCCACCGCTTTTATTTATTTTCTAGGCTATCAGTTCCATTTAGAGCTGAATTATTAGGTCCCTCAGTGTGTTTGCCAGCGGGCCATCTCAGCCAAAGTGTCACGTAATAATGAAAATAGGCTATCATGCCTTAATGAAACTGCGGAGGGACTGACGCACCAGTATCCGTGCCGCGGTATTAATTTGTAGGCTAATAGCCTACTGTAGGCTACTCTACTGTATATTGATCACACAACAGCCTAATAAATGTTACTATCTGATGAGGAAACTATAGTGATGAAAGCTGTGTCCAGAAGATCCATTCCCCATTCAGACGTAGGACAGTGATATATTAATCAAAAATGTACTAATTTAATCAATAAGTAATCAATAAGCTCTGGTCCATAATCGGATAGCAGTGTTCCACTTGTATGCCCTGGATTTATTTTCAACATCATCTTTTTACCTGGTAAACGTGAGCAATGTTATATCCTTTTCAGGTTATTAGTCTATTATTTGCTGGCGGGGTTAAACCTTGTAAACATTACACATTACCTTCAGCTGATCCATCGTGCAATAGTGGGACTCGCTTCCAGACAGATCAGAATGATGTTCAAGTTCTCTGTCAGTGTCAAGGCAATGCGGCCGACAGCTGTAACCGGTGTTGCCAGATTTTGTGAGAGAAATAAGCAACCAGGTCTATGAAAATAAGCCCAAAAGAAGCAACTGGCACTTAGGCCATTATAAGCACTTTAATTAAACCGTTGTGAGCTTGTAGATCTACTATATTTAGCAAAATCTTGTAATAAAATATGGAATATTTGGAAGATTTTTTAAACATTCTAACAACACAAATCTGCCTCCAGCTGGCACAAAACATTTTCAGATGGGGCTTATAGGGATAAATTAGCCTACATATTAACTTGGGGGTCCATGACATAAAAATATTTGAGAACCACCGGTTAAAACAATTGAACAATTGTGAAGCAAGCCCAAATAACCAACTACACTTTAGAAACAAGCCCAAAAAAACGCACACCACTGCTACCAATATTTACAAGCAACTTTACAGAAAAATAAGCGCAAATTTGCTTATAATAAGCGGACATGGCAACACTGTGCCGTAAAGTGACGTTAAAGTTGGATGCTGTTGGATGCAGACTTCGAGATTAATCAGCTCCTACACCTGGTCATACGCACGTCTCTGGGATATACGAACCCCTTTGTGAATTGCACGTCAGTTTGTGAGTACCAAAAATACGACCTCCTTTACGAACTTTATTTACCCCATATTTACGACACTCTTTATGAATCGGGGCCAATATGCTGTGTAGTTATAGGCTGAGTGCTCCAGTTTACTGTCCTCAAACTAAAGGCCTCAGTCTTGTTGTCTTTTACTCACGTGGAGTTTGTTGCCTCTGTGTTGATGGTGATTTCCAGTGTGTGACCAACAGGGGTGTAGAGCTGTGCTCTGTTAGCCGGGGTGGGAGGCAGGAACCTGGGTAGATACTGTCCCTCTGTACAGCTGGGTACTGCTCCATCCACTGAACACAAAGGGGAAATATAACCATTTTAATGGCTTTACGTTTTATTATTGATTTAATTCGATTATCTATTTAATTTATTAGCACATTAACTGGTTGAGTTGCCAGGATCCCCTGAGAAAATACACCTGCAAGAGCCAATGTTTAGATGAACTAAGGGGTTTGCTGTGTACCTTTGACAACAAACTGTAGAGGTATACCGCTGAGGATGTGGCTGGTAGTTACATTGTACTGAGATCCTCCTGTGTATGTGAGGGTGATATTCTTGTTGGCAGAGTCATATATATACAACTGGACAACGTAGGGACCCTCATTACTGCTGTTGGTGGCAGCAAATGACAAAGTGCAATTCTGAAAGAAGAGAGAAGGGACACAGGACAGGAAGTGTAAAAAAACAAACCAGGAGAAACAATGGGTCACATTTCTAAGAAGACATAGCTATAGAAAAACAGTACAGACTAATCATAGCAGTAATCATGATTACAGTAGTACAAAATACATGCAATGTTAATTAAAATGTGTGTTAGCATTAATCAAATTAACATAAAATGTGTATTGGTATCAGTTTGATGTTATCTACAGTATGTTCTTATTTACAAAATAAAAGCCTTCAACTCACGTCTGACATGATGAGAAAAGAAGGAAGAGTAGACAAAGTAATGCATGTAACCCGGTCTCCATCTGGGTCAAATGCTAACAGGTTGAAGTTTCTCACACAGTTAGAAGGAACTCTGAGAGACAAAGAGAGACGGAAGGAAAAACAGAAAAAAAACAGAATGAGATTATAAACTTAGTTTATTTTCCACCTCTGTTTTAGTATAAGTATGTAGTACTAGTAGTATTATAATAGTATTATAAATATAAAATTCCATTTTAGTAAACATGTTAAAGGAAATATTCACCCTAAAACAGAATTTGCATTGTGCTTTTCAAGTTATCTTGAATCTCCAGTACACATTGAGTTAGTGATTGACTTTGTGTTTGAGATATTATATCTGCATTAGTTTTATTTAAATGTAGGACTTACACCTCTGAACCATTAAATGTCCCCATGTCCCATTAAAACCATCATATATGATGTCACGTCCCATTAAAACCATCATGTGTGATGTCATGTGTTGTTGTGTAGTGAGCTTGTAGATCGGATATTTTCACAATGTTTGCTTCTTTCTTATGTTATATTTGACAAATTGTAACTTTAGAAATGTGCAGATACGCTGTATACACTACTATATGTTGGTTTGTGTACTGTTGAGTGAGTAATCAATGTTGCACATTAAAGGACGACTTCACCCATTTTCAACCTATCTTCATGGTCCTCACCATTGTTCATGATAAAATGGTTAAAAGAAAAACAAATCTCAAAGGAGGGCTGTGGACACTTCAGAAACGTGCCTACCAGCGACATCATCGTTTGGAAGATGTATTGTTTTTTATTTAGATTTTTATTAACACGTCCATTATAGCATGCTAACTTTCCAGGAATAGAAAGCCTGCAGTGTCTATTAGCTTGGATTCCCAATTGATGAAGTCACTGGTAGGCAGGTTTCAAGTGTCCACAGCCCTCCTCTGAGACACTGAGTGAATAGACAAAAATGGTACCATGAAGATAGGTTGAAAATGGGTGAAGTGGTTCTTTAAGCTAATCATCTGGGGACCCCCAGTTTAGGAACCACTGCTCTTCCTGTCACTCTGCTGTTCAGCTTAATGAGAGATTAAAACTGAAATGCAAAATATAATAAAATTAACTAAATCAATAATGATATTTAGGGTATATTAGTATTATGTTAATGTTAGTAATGAGCATAAGAACAGAAGAGAAGTGTATTATGTTACCGTAGTGAAGGTATGATGGTGGTCTGAGGAGACCTGTTGGCTTTCCCAGTGTCAGATCTGGTCATGAGGTTCACCGTCGTCCCAGCCTCCCAGTTCACAATGTTATTTATGTTACTTATCCAGTTACCACCTTGTAACCTGTGGGAGATGAGATTATTATTATTATTATTTAAAAAAGTGACAGACAACATAACACAGTTTATTTCTATTACCATTTTTACACTGTGTCAGATGAAGCAATTGTGAAATAAAAATAGGGGAAAAAAGTCAATGTAAAACATGTAGGGGTGCAACAGTTAATTAAACTAATAAAACAAATCAATTAATAAACTATCTTTTGTCTATTGATTACAGACAAAAAGTGTTTTTTAATAGAAAAAATGGCCGATCTACAAGCTCACAACGTGTCACATCACGACGCGTTATGAGCTTGTAGATCTACTAGTTTCACTCTTTTTTCACGACACACACACACACACACACACACACAAACACACCCCCCCACACACACACACACACACACACACACACACACACACACACACACACACACACACACACACACACAGAAACACACGCATACACGCATATGCACACACTCCTCATTGACTTACATTGTGCAGTGAAACAGCTCTCAAAGTCACTCTCTGTTATTAGGAAGAAAACTGGATCTGCATCCGGATATTCAAATAGTAAAATCAACAGGAAGTTGACATTTTTATTTAAAAAACAAACAGTACTGGGTTCCATATTGTCTGAATCATCTTTGTTTGTGTTCGTCTATGTGCTAAAAGAGTTTCTTTGAGAGCTGTTTCACCGCACAATGTAAGTCAATGAGAATCATGATTTGAATGATCAATTTCTAGTCAATGGAGCAATTATTTTTTATTTATTATCCACCTTTGGAGTTACATTATGGCAAGGTAACTACATAACCCAAACTTCTACCAAAGTGGTCTTGCCCTTTAAGACGGTTAAGTTAAAGTTAGGTGTGTGTGTGTGTGTGTGTGTGTGTGTGTGTGTGTGTGTGTGTGTGTGTGTGTGTGTGTGTGTGTGTGTGTGTGTGTGTGTGTGTGTGTGTGTGTGGGTGTGTTTGTGTGTGTGTGTGTGTGTGTGTGTGTCGTGAAAAAAGAGTGAAACTAGTAGATCTACAAAAACTACTAGTTTGTGGTTTGTCCCGATAAATCTAAAAAAGTATCTATTTTCAAAATGTTTAAAATATGCACTTGTGGTTCTACGTCTCAACTCTTCAATTATTTAAAAAAACTTAATAGAATACATGTTTAGAAAATCATCAGTTTCAGCCCTATATGACAGCTAAGCAGTCAATACATAAATGTCCTGCTATTTGTCACATGACACATCAATGGACAACCTGTTTGTTTCAGGGATTGAACCTGTGATCTTTCAAACTTGACCAGCTCCTCTTATTTAGCTGAGTCATGGCAGGCTGGAGATTTAAATACAAATTAAATGACCTACTGTGTAAAACATTAAAATGGTATTTAAAGTGTCATTGTTTTTGTTGTGTCATAGTGAATCCCTCTTCACTCACAGCATATAGAAGACATTGTTGCTGGGAAGCAATCGAGTCATGATTCCTTCTCGTTGACACCACTCTGTGGTGTTCTGCACCGTGTTCACCTCCAGTAGGGTCTCAATGCCACAGTCGCTAACAAGACACTCCCATGTGTCTGAATCTGTGCATGAAGTGAAGGCTGTCTTATAGCGCAAAACCACCTGTAATTATGAGTTAATGATATAAAAGTTATACATTACATGACTTTGATCCTGTCTCTGTTTACAATAGGTGTATACAGACACAGAGGTTTGTAAATGAATTTAAAACTAGACGCGTCGCAATTCAGGGCAATTGCAAAGTGTGGTTGCGCCGACGCCGGTCGGGACTAGAGGAATACGCTGGGAGGAATATCGTCGGAGGCTGCGCCAATTACATTGTCACGTCACTCCTGAGATCACTTGCGTTTCATTTTGAGAGGATTGATCCCCCCAAAATAAGGTTGTGGCATCAAACGGTTACGTTTTGCGCATTTGTGCTGCCCCCTACGGATTAAAGTGGAAATGCTTTTGGGGATTCGTTAAGTAAACCACCCTCGACATGTGATTCAAATTTGGGATCGATTGGACGTTTCGTTTGTGATTTTTGGCATTTTTGGTAAAACGGGCCCCTCCCACTAACTTTGGAAGCCAATTGCGGACGAACGGTAAAGACTATCAAAATGCCGTTTGGATAGGTTTATCGCATGGGTCCATAGATCACGTTTACCGATTTTTGTGAGATTTGGGAAAAATCTGTAGGAAAAGGTGCAAAAAGTGTGTTTTGAAGAAAATTCAAAATGGCGGAAAATCTTTCCTGACGCAAATGGGCGTGGCCTATATGGGGAGATGCGTCGTAACCCAAGGAATCCAGGGGAAAAGAGATTTTTATTCTACGACCTACGGTTCAAGAGTTAAAGGCCAAAACGTAAAGGCGGCTGTTATAGCGCCACCATGAGGCCGAATGGTGTAATTATTTGTATAATAATTTTGGACTAAATTATGAACCTCCCCTCCAAATCTGGTAACTCTAGCTCTTACGATTTCTGAGAAAAAAATACTTGAATTTGAGTTTTTTCACTTTTCCATTAAAGCGGATGGGGAAATTTAATGCACTAATAAATCAATATCAATTAAACTATTTAACCAATCTCTTAGCAAAATACAAGCGCACGATTCCCGGTCAAGACGGTCATTTTGACATATGGCACGAAATTGGGGCAACCACACTAATTACAGTTGAAGGATAGTTATGTTCAGAGTAGATCAATGTTAACATTAAGAAACATGATTTTATCCAGTGGTACAATAAAGAGTAGCATGACATTAGTGTCACACTGCAACCTATTTAAAAGATCCAGAAAGATAACAACATAATGTTAACAAATTATCAGAACATCGTGGGACTACACTACTACCAAGGTAAGCAAAACAGGTAAAGTTTGGTCCATCAGGTAGTTTTTGTAGAGAACCTGGATCTGCATTAAAATGTAGGCATTTAAATGCATTAATATAGGTTTTGTGTGAATAATTTGATAGATCTTAAAGGTGTATATTGCCTACAAGTTGTTTAGATGTTATTTAAACATATGATTTAATTATAAGTATATTAATATCCTTATTAAATAGACGTTTACATGACGTCTAAACAACGTTCATAGTCTATAATAGCGTTTAACCCACTGGGCATTTTTCGGGCTATTAGACGTCTAAATAACGTCTAGGCTAAATCCGGTTTATGAGTGGTCTAAAAATGAAAGTTTTTTCGATGTCTAGGCTAAGCCTAGACGTTCTTTCAACGTCATTTGAACGGTTATATATTTATATCTAGACGTCCAAACGACGTTGAAATAACGTCTAGGCTAGGTTTAGACGTTGAAAAAACTTTCAATTCTAGACCACTCATAAACCGGATTTAGCCTAGACGGCTAGGTGACGTTTAGACGTCATTTAAACGTCTAATAGCCCGAAAAATGCTCAGTGGGACCTTGTAATGTATGAATCATTTCTCATGAACATGTTATAGTTAAACTAATACTGCAGATGTTGTGTCTACTGGCTGTGGTATCCATGACAACAGGAGTTGACGTTGCACTGTGGCTCTAGAACAATGTAGTGGATAGTTGATGTATTTCTATCTTCATCAGTACTCCTTACTTCTTCTTAAGAAAAGACCCACCCCACCTGCCTCTGATTGGCCTACCGAACGCCCCCTTCTGTGACGCACACGGAAGTTTCCAGCTTGCCCCCCAGAAGCATAGAGGAAGCGGAAGTGCGTCCGAGATGCCGACGCTTCAGAGCCAGAGGAGGCGTCTACCTTTATATGTCTATAGCCAAATTCCATACCCGAAAATCTCGGCCACTCGCTCACTCCCACTCGGTCACTCCGACTCCAAACCGGATGTGCTCAGGGTCCAATTATTCAGTTGCTTCTTGGAGGAGGCGAGTGGAGTCGAGTGGAGGAGCCGAGGAGGCTCTCTACTTCCGCATTTAGCGAGTGTACATCAAGTGTAGGCTCGACCACTCTCCACAGCTCCTCCGCGGCAGACTTCCGCATCACGTGTAGACGTTTTTTTTTTTTTTTCCCTTCTCCCGTGACGTATAAATGGTCCTCCTCCACATGTGGCCACACAAACAATGCTTGAAACCCGAAACCATGCCCCGAAAACACCGGCTGCCCCCCCCCTCGCCCCCGCCGATCACTCGTTGCCCATCTCACACACACACACACACACACACACCCACACACGGTGTAAATTAACTGAAAAGACGCAACAAGCCACTGGCTTTATTGCTTTGTATGATATAAAGTATAATACAATTATATACATTGTAGCCTAATATATTGTGCACACTTATACTGTCTCAAAAGCTGATAGTTCATTTCTCTCCTTGCATGCCTCAATGCAGTGCATGGACTACTATAAATTACTGTGACAAAGATTATGTTTAAAATAATCTATTGTATTTATATATAGACTGAATATAGGGTGACTATATTCTGAATTCCCCAAAAAGAGGACACTTTACGCTATTTAACTATAGCCGTACTCATTCAATTCTGAACCGATTCTTACATTTTAAAATTCTCTATTTGCTGTGAAGGGTCTTCGTTCATGTCTATCAGTCATGATTTATTTCGCTATCAAACAATATCAAGCAAAATCACAAAATCGTCTGAGTTTTTTCTTCGTCCCAGAAGTGGGGAGGATATCACCCAAACTCTCAAAACCCCGGACATTTGAAGGATTTTATAAAACCCCCCCAGACAGCCCCCCAAAAGAGTATATGTCCGGGTAAAAGAGGACGTATGGCCACCCTGCATGAATGATGTAATTCAGAGTCAGACATACTCTGTAATATACGGTGGCTGTTATACGCAGCAGTGCCGTGCGGGACTGCTGCGGGGGGTGGTGGGTCTGGGGACTGTACGAGCAAAAAGAGGGACGGGTCAGGATTTAATTCATAAATGTAAGTTTGCTCATCCTGGCGCTTCGTTCACTATTTCAGGAATAAATGGCTTTGCACAAAATGTTAACTATAAAGATAACAATGTGGCCATCCACATTGATGAATTGTCTATTCTATTCTGTATTATTCTATACCTGCATATTATTCTATGCATGTATATTTTCATCCACGGCTCTGGTCCAGCTGTTTGAGACGTCATAAGTGATCGCGGAATTTGCCGTCGCTTTGAAATGACGCTAAGTGCAGTCCGATCCTTTGACGGCAACCGCTCGACCACTCCGTCCTCACAAATTATCCTCGGCTCCTCGCAGGGGCGGGGCTTAGGCGCGAGTGGAGGAAGCGAGGAGAGTGAGCGAGTGACCGAACTTTGGGGAATGGAATTTGGCTTATGCTTCCATGTCTGTGCCCAGTGTGTTCTTGCCCTCGTTTTGCTCAACCCCTCCCCTCTCGGCCCCTCCCCTCTGCGTGGCCTTGATTGAGAGACTGATTCCACCTGGGCACCCAGCTGTGTGAGTCTGAGTTAATGAGACAGCCAGAGTATGTAAAGTGTGTTCAGTAATGCTGTTGTTTTCAAGAGTATTTCTGAGCTTGGCATTTGTCCTTTGAGGTGTACAGACATTTATAATGGATCAAATATGTACACAAGAGTGTTTATAATGGACAGTGGACACAGTGATAATGGATCAAAGTTTGCAATGCTCAGCATTGTGCAGCAGACAGTGTTAAATGTAGGCTAACAAAATAAAACAAAATTATACAAATAGGTTCAAATGGGCATTATAGTTACACACATTGATTTGAGCAGGTGTCTTTCACTGATACAACGTATTTTAAAGTATAAAAACACTATAATATACTGTATTTCACAACTGTCTGTAGTGTTAATATACAGTAAAATCATGTTGCCTAATGTAGCTAGATGTTAACCACAGCACATAAAGCTATATTTTGGGGGAAACTGAAAAGCCAGTAAGCTGATGTTCAACCTGATACAGGACATGAGATGTCTGTCTGTCTGTCTGTCTGTCTGTCCATAATTCTGTCCATCTGTCGAGCAGCATAAGTTAGAGAAGTAAGTTAAGAATATATTTATTTAATTTCTTAATGAATTAATGAAGCAATATTACACCAGAGGGTGTGCATTATCTTGAGTATTGACACAACAGTGATGAGGTCAGGAAATAAGCCATTGTGCTTTTATGAGCGATCTAATTTAGAGGACCGGGTATTGTGAATTGTACTTCCATATACTGTTTCCATGTATTTTCTAAATAAAGTATTCAATCAATCAAAAAAGGAGGCAAAGCCTTGTTGAAGAATGATGTGGATCTACAGTGTGTCTGATGTGTTGTTGTTGTGGTTGTGGTTGTTGTTGTTGAAGGTTATTAGTTGTGACAGGGTGGCTGTATTAGTTCATATGATTGGCTTGGTGGTCACTTCTGTCTATGTAGGCCTATTCCTCATGGCCTTTTTATTAATTTTTTATTACTTTCTGTCTTTTCGGTGGGCTCTATTTTTCTTTCTCTCGTGGGGGGAGGGCTTTATACAAATACGTTATTGACTATTCTTATTGCTTTTAACGTAGGATATCATGATCACACAAATGAATGTTTTTTCGATTTGGTGGATTTTAAAACTGCACAAATAATTTACAAAGCAAGACATTATCTGCTTCCTGGCAACATACAAAATGTGAGATGTGTAGCCCTGTGCACGCACCCACATGCGTTTTGAGCTTGTAGATCTGCTACGTTTGCTGCTTGAATTTGAATCCTGGCACCTGATTCGGTAACCGTTTTGGACATATGAGGTTTCCACCCGACAGAGACGATATGTAAAATATGTCCAAATCAAATCAAACTTGGTAGGTTACTACTGTAGTATTGGTGTAACAACCCAAGCCGAAGGCAGCTATGCTGGAGGTATGGATGGGCTTTACCAGAACATTGAAATAACGAATTAACCTTGTTTGCATTTGTTTATGAGCTAAAAGTATGATTTTGAGACCGTTTTGCCACTCAATGAGTGAATGAGAGTAAGTAATCGTTACTATCTGCACCTCTGTTGTTGGCTCTGAACAAAAGACAGCAGCAACAACAACAAAAACAACACAACTTAGAATCAAAGCAAGCTGGCAATAATAATAATCTAAGCAAAGACTAAATAAAAGATTACGTCACCCTTGGTCCACAGACACCTGTGCAAGAATTCACTCTGAAAAACTCCTAAAACAACGAGACCTGAAGGATTGTGATATTTCATTGGTTCATCAAGATAAAGGTGAGTGGAATTTGATTGGATAATGTTAAATAATTTGTGGTATTGTACTGTATATTATGGCCCAATCATTGGATATTCATCCTACTGAGAAGGATATATTATGTTTAATAATTGTGTGTATTGTGAATAATCTACTGTTGTGTACACAGGGAGGATTCAGTTATAGCTGATGTTTGAATAGAAGTGCTTGTCAGTATCACCTTGTTTTTTCATTATTGAGTTAAATTAGTTATGACACACATTAAATGTGTGTCATAACTAATTTATGTGTTTTTCATATCCTTCTTGACATCACATTTTTATGTCAAGAAGGATATGAAAAACATTCATTGATCAGTGTGTTTTCTTACATTTTTAAAGCACTTTTATAAGCATTGAGGCTACATATATTCTATTTTTGTATAAATATACTTCATCATTGATCATTCACATATTTCTATATTTACTAAATAACTATATAATGATTTATTTGGGACTTGAACCTTGAAGAAGCAGACACAGATTTGCCATTTAATGCTCAAATCATCATTTATTTGTAACCATATTATTGACAGTATTTGTTTATTTTTTTCAGAAGAGAGAAATATAAAAATGGTTAATGATTAGTTAGATTAGATTAATCATAGCATAGCATATTTATGAAACCTACGCACCAAATAAAAATCATACGATTAGAAAATGTAATATATTGGAGTCAGTTAACGATGTCCGCTGGTTCACTCCACTAGCTTGTCCCCTGAAGATCCAAAGCAAAGAGAAAAACACAAAAAAACTAATGTAATCCACTTTAACATTATTGAGATGTCAGCACTTAAGATCCTTGTATTTCATAAAATATAAAAAAAAAATTGTTGTTCTTGATACTCACAGGTGATTGGTCCAATGGTGATGGGTTTGAAGCGTACAGGTGTGGAAACGGAGCGACGACGGCGACGCCTCCCTGAGCAAACCTGTGAATGGTGAAGGAATAGCAGTAAGCACACAGTTTGCTACTGACTTAACTGTCTGGTGTGAAACAGCAGAGTGTGGAAAGAAAGTGTGAAACTTACAGGAGAACATGAGGAGGCTCTCTGGTCACACAGGTGGAGGCTGCAGTGAAGGTAGATATCGCTGTAGTTTCCATGGAACAGGAAGAGCAGGGCAGAGAAACGAGCCTGGAGGGAAGAGCCGCTCTCATCCACTTTCACCTGACGACGGTTGATAGAACACCTGGAGAAAAGAAGGGTCACGTTGTAGGCTCATCCGTCAGTCTTTTCTTTTTAGTTAAATGATTTTAAATTCATACTAAGACACTAAACTTATAATAAACAGTTTTCACATTATAAATGCTACGCTATTGTAGACTCATGCGACATCACTGTTGCATCCAACATCATTCTCTTTTCAAAAGGATTTTACATTCATACAAAGACTCTGGACTAAGACTTCACATTATAGTTGATATCACAACCCCATACCCCACTCCCACCCAACGCTCTCTTTCATTGTTTGTTTATTGTGACACAAGCCATCTGCTGAGGCTGAAGAATGAAACATACTTGTTTTGAATGAGGAAGTATCGCATGAGGTCATCAGGGCTGGAGGAGTGAGTGGCGTAGCAGTCGTCCAGAACGACCGCAAACCTTGGATCTGTTTCCCCTACAGATACTCCTACATGCAGGGCAGAGCCCACTGGCAGGGTGACTGGGCCTGCTGGGTAAGGCTCTGTGTAGTTGGAGTTTTGGAACAAGGACATGGAGGTGTTGGTTGGTGAACCCACACCTGACGTGCCACCTTTAAGCCTGTCAAGGAAACATATCATTTAAAGGATCAAGCGGTATCAGATGGGTTTGGTTTGGCCGAGTGGCTGGCTGTCACTATAGCAGAACATTTTTTAAGTGCAAACTTAAGAACTGTCTTGGAAAAAAATACATATTAATGGCCAACATTAACTAAGTATAAAATGTGGCATACAAGTTGAAGCCTGACATGTAATATACTCTCTTCTTGTATGGCAGCAACTAGAGGCCATTATAACAATGGCAGATGAATTAATAAAGAACCATTCAAAACACACTTAAATCTGTAACCTTTTTCATTTGTCTGTCTTTTCACAGTTCTGTACCAAGGCTGTTTGGTGCAATGCAGTTCACATTTATTGTACCACAATACATTGTATATTCACTGTGTTTTCACTATCATTTGCAATTTTGAAAATAGGTTACTCACTGAAGGTTTGGTCTGATGGCCACATCTAGGCTGGTCTCTGTGTCCAGAGGATAGACACAGGAGAAGGGAAAACTCACAGGAAGTGAGTTATTTGCAGGATTGACAAATAAACTGTTGGAGTAGATGGCGTGGGTGTTGTTGGTCTGAAAGACAGAGGTTAACTGAATGGTCAGTCCAGTGAATCATCTAGCCAGCTCGAAACAAAGTATCAGTATACAAGTACAACACATAATTAAACAGAATGACTGAAAAAAAAGAGTTTAAAAATTGAAAAAATAAACAACCTTTGTCCAACCACAAAATAAGTTTGGATTCCAACTATATATATATATATATATATATATATATATATATATATATATATATATATATTGTACTGTGGCCAACAACATCACTTTGGCAGCCACAGCACAAAATAAAAACAACTGCTGATGAAGACAATCCTATAAAACAGCTACAAGTCATCAGATAAATCCTCACCGTCAATTTGTTTCCACAGGTGTCAGCCTGACGTTCCACTTGGTACCACACTGTTCCATCACGCTCTGTGAAAGATGAGCACCGCGGGTCGGCCAGGTGACCAGAGGATCCATTCAGACCAGAGGACTGCAGACCAGTCAGCAGCAGACCAACCTGGATTTGACTCTGACCACAAATAAGTCCAGCAGTTGAAGCTGGAGGTGGTTGAGTGACAGTAGTTGAAGGGGGTTGAGTGACAGTAGTTGAAGGGGGTTGAGTGACAGGAACTGGAGGGGCTTGAGGATACTTTGAAGATAAATCTAGGAAGGTAAAATCCAGGTTTGAGAGTTATTACAGCACATCTTTAACAAACAAGGTTAGAAGCTGAAATGTTGACTAAAGAGGAGAAAGATAGGAAGGTAAAGGAAATATGGAACAATTCTTAATTTTATGTACACTTACACAACACACTATAGCTTTCAAGCCTTCAACACCACCAAACAAGCTGTAATATTATAGATTAATATGTTATGAACAATTTTACAGCACCAACTTACCTGCACAATAGACACCGTAACAGGCTGTTGTCTTTACAAACTTGTAGACATAGTAGTTCCTATTACAGTTCTTGACGTGGATGGGAGGTGCGTAATTCAATTCGTTCCATGCACAACAGTCGCCCCAGTGACCACAGACACTGCGCTGTACAATTCCATCTGACTCTGCAGGATGAGACTGTTTCATCCATAGAGGAACCCGCGTTCCACACTTGAAGTATTCCACACATGTCTCTGGCATCTGGGCACTGCTTTGCCCCAGGAACATTCGATACCACCCTTGCCAGTTGACACTTTTGTCACAGTGATAGCCATTTTTGTAATCTGTCGCTCTCCAGGCATCATTCAGTACTGTGTAGTGATCACAGGGATCTACACAGCGAGAGTTGATACAGTCCTGACCTAATGGACAAACCACACCGCCACAGGAGAACTGAACAGATCTTTTGGCCCTGGAGGGAGGCACGAGGCACTCAAAGGAGCCAGGTGTGTTCACACAGACCTGAGACGCAAGGGTGCAGTGTGCGTTAGGGAGGGAGCACTCATCAACATCCACACAGCCTTTCTCTGGTGACCATCTGAAACCTTGGTGACAACAGGAGGAATTAGTGCAGAGCTTTACATCGTAACAGGTGAGGCCATCACCGACGAAGCCATCTCTACAGACACAGGAGACTGATTGGCTGAAGAAGGTGTCGTCTCTCTCTGGTTTGACGGGAGACTCCAGGCATTTAGCCTGATCATGACAGGATTCACAGCCGAGGAAAGTTGTGCCTGTGAAAGGAATTAGTCATTCAACACATCAGGCTATTCATTATGGCAGGTGTGAACATTAAATAATAATAATAATGATAATAATAATAATAATTACTATTATTATTATCATTATTATATTTAAGAGAAGTCATTTTGGTGAAACAAGCTACAGAACTGCGCACACACGCACACGCTCAAGCACACGCACACCCACACATGCACACATGCACACACGCACACACACACACACACACACACACACACACACACACACACACACACACACACACCCACACCCACACCCACACACACACACACACACACACACACACACACAAACTTACGCTCTACAATTTAAAAGTAACTAAAGTGACTAAAAAGTAACTACAGTGCAAAAAGTAATCATAGTGAGTACAATTATTTATAAGAAAAAAAATTGAGTAAAAATACTTACAAGTAGTTAAAATGAGTAAAAAATACTTAAAAGTTGTTAACATTAGTAAAACTACTTAAAAGTTGTTAAGATTTGTAAAGAAAATACTTTAAACTACTTAAGATGAGTACAAATATTTAAAAGTTGTTAAAAATAAGTATAAATACTTAAAAGTTGTTAAAATGAGTACAAATACTTTAAAGCACTTAAAATTTGTAAAAAAATCTTTAAAGCACTTAAAAGTTAAAGAAATCGGTAAAAATACTAAACATCATATCTATACCAATAAGAGGACATTAGAGGCAGCTTACCTGGACTGTTTCCAGTAACATTCTGTATGAACAGAACTAACAGAACAGCTGACACTCTCATGGTCCACATCCTGGAGATCTGTCACAAACCTGTTGAAAATGTAAAAAACATTTTTAGACAGACTACAACATCACAAAGGAAAAAAAAGATAGAATGTAAATATAGAAATTGACCAAATATGTTATTATACAGAAATCTTTAGGTGCTAATATACAATTATTTGCCTATCCTTACCTTACCTTAAAGAGGTTGTGTGTTAAGATTCAAACTGGAGTTGAGAATTTATAAGCCTCCAGAGCTCAACAGTGACTGCCCACTTTTTGAACATCTCCATTTCCGGAAGTGACGTTCCATGATTGATGGTTGGGAAGGTGACGTAACAAAAAGACGTGAAAAACTGGCATCGTCTTTAATTCCGATAAGGCGATAAAAGCAGGCATAGAGCTGAGTCATATCTACACGTATGAAAATTGGAAATACTCCAGTAAAGTAAATATACCTCAAAATTGTACTTAAGTACAGTACTTGAGTAAATGTAGTTACCCCACTACAACCTTGTAGCATTAGAATGGCATATTACAGTCATATATAAATATATAACCCTAACCCTTAGAACACTCATTGCATTTTGATTCTAATTTATAGCACTTTGTAGGTGCTCACCCGATCTCGTGGAGTTGCAAAAGTTGCAAATATTACACTTTTTCTGCCAGAACTTTCATATTGTTTTCATAATATGACAACAGCTGACCCTCACCCCATAGCCTCAAGCAAACTCTGCAACATTCTCCACTAACAGGCAGCCCATTCCTCCTGCATTATGTGCAATTTAGAAACGGGTGTTACCTGACCTGTACAGACAAGATCAGCTCATGACCATTCTCAAGAAACTGCCCACCATTGCCCAGCATTCAATGCAAATACTAACCATTTCATCCATTGAAAACGCGCTAGCGTATACCCACGACCACGCGCATCTCGTGCAGGGAATGATTATTGTATACCTCCGGAAAAACCACACCACTGATGCAACTGTTTGCAGCTGTAAATGTATGTATTTACAGCCAGTATTATTGTCTCCGCCAGGCCTAAAGGCATGGCGAGAGAGTATGTTTTCGCCCCTGTCCGTCCGTCCGTTTGTCCGTCCGTGTGTCCTGTCTGTGTGTTAGCAGCTAATCTCTGGCACCGTTGGCCCGGTCGCTCCGAAACTGTGCACACACACTCCCTGGATGCCAATTCAGAACCTCTACCCCAATTTTCACATGGGCCTGTTATAGCGCCACCAGGAGGCCGATTTGTGCAAAACCCTTTTTTTTTACATTACTCCTACAGATTTTATCCAAACGTCATGCAAATCGGTTCACAGTATCTCTATAGTCATGTGATCAACACAAATCTGTCCGATTTTCCATATTCCATCCTCATTGCCTATGGTTGGCTTCCAAAGTTTGCAGGATTGGTCCGTTTTGAACAAAAAGCCTCAAACTATGCACGCAGCTTGTGATTTCCGTGAATTTTCACACGCACATTCCCACTAGGCCGAGGAAGAAATGCCACCCTTTTCACATTGGCCTGTTATAGCGCCACCGCAAGGTCTAATTTATCAAAACACATTTTTGGAACAAAGTGCCTCAAATCATGAATGCAGTGTCTGATTGCCGTGAAAGACCTAAGAATAAATGGCACCCTTTTCACATTGGCCTATTATAGCGCCACCAGGAGGCCACAATAACGTACCTGACCTGGCGGAGACCTGTGCTCTTTTTCTAGTTTGTCATTATTTAGTTATGCAATCACTTAACATTGAAATGCCAAAAAATCCTATCTGCAGAATTAGCCAGGAAAAGTGGGGAATAACCTCCTATCTGCATTTGCAATATGAAATCAGTGTAATTAACATATAATATTTTAATATAGTCCAGAAATCCAGAAACGGTGTATTATGTGATGGGTATCATAAAAAAATAGCATTGTGCTAAAAAGATACAACATTTTGTAGTTTTCTTTTTCATTTTCTCAACAATGTTAATTTTTCAGATAGGAGGTTTTGCGTTTTGGCCATCGACTGGTGACTTATTTTCCTGGTTTTATGTTACAGGACAAAAGCATGTAGTTCAAAAGGTGAGTCCTAAAAATCTGTCCGGGTGGGTATATTTCTGCATTATAGGCTCAGAAATAATACATTCCCACCTAAATACACATAATCTAAATCAAATTGTATTAAAGACTAGGAAAATGTAATTGCGCTGTAATCCAGAATGTGGTTGGCAAGAATGTTTTGACAATAGTGTTCAAAGTGTTGTAACTGTAGAAACATTTAACTAATGAGGCCTAATTGTTATTGATAATCAGCATGAAAAAGGAAGATGGGAATCAAATTGTTGTTTCATAATCATAAATGACTACTAGTTATATTTGGCTGTGATGCAGCTCAGCTACTTGGGCTCTAGATTGGTGGGTTAGCCTGCTTGCTTGGCAATATAACACTGTGATGCATAACACAATAAAACTACTACAAGATATTTGCCAGATCAAGTTACAAAACAAATGCAGATGATTTAAACCAGTGGTTCTCAACCTTTTCAGGCCACGACCCCCCAAAATAATCATATTTGAACTGGGGACCCCCCACCCTGATAAGCACTTGGAACGTAAGAGTTGAGGCATTACATTTGCTTTGACTCTGTTCCACAGATAAACATTGTGAAAATAGCAGATCTACAAGATTTTGGTTCACAATCTTTATCTCTTTCTTATATTATTTGACAATTTGGCCAATGTTTAACCAGCTTTTATAGAATAGTTTGTTGATTACTATTGATGCAGTAATGGTCTTTTTTCTTTTATTTCTTTCTTTTTTTTAGGTATTAAAAAGGTCTTAAAAGACCTTAAATTGTCACTTCACTGTCATCTGGGGATCCCCCAGAATCTTTCCCGACCAACAGGTTGCGAACCACTGATTTAAACCATACCAGATTAAAATTATTGTCTCCACCAGGCATAAGAGTGTTTATAATGGACAGTGGACACAGTGATAATGGATCAAAGTTTGCAATGCTCAGCATTAGGCTATGTGCAGCAGACAGTGTTAAATGTAGGCTAACAAAATAAAACACAACTATACAAATAGGTTCAAATGGGCATTATAGTTACACACATTGATTTGAACATGTGTCTTTCGCTGATACAAAGTATTTTAAAGTATAAAAACACTATAATATACTTTATTTCACAACTGTATGTAGTGTTAATATACAGTAAAATCATGTTGTCTAATGTATCTAAATGTTAACGACAGCACATAAAGATATACTTTGGGGGAAAACTGATAAGCCAGTAGAAGCTGAAGTTCAACCTGATACAGGACATGAGCTGTCTGTCTGTCTGTCTGTCTGTCTGTCTGTCTATCGTCCGTCCATAATTCTGTCCATCTGTCGAGCAGCATAAGTTAGAGAAGTAAGTTAAGAACATATTTCCTTCATTTCTTAATGAATTTTAATGAATTAAAGAAGCAATATTACATCAGAGGGTGTGCATTACCTTGAGTATTGACACAACAGTGATGAGGTCAGGAAATAAGCCATTGTGCTTTTATGAGCGATCTAGTTTAGAGGACCTTGTATTGTGAATTGTACTTCCATGTACTGTTACCATGTCTTTTCTAAATAAAGTATTCAATCAATCAAAAAGGAGGCAGAGCCTTGTTGAAGAATGATGTGGATCTATAGTGTGTCTGTTGTGTTGTTGTTGTGGTTGTGGTTGTTGTTGTTGTTGAAGATTGCTAGTTGTGACATGGTGACTGTATTAATTCATATGATTGGCTCGGTGGAAACACTTCTGTCTATGTAGGCCTTTTCCTCACAGCCTTTTTATTTATTTCTATTTCTTTCTTTTCGGTGAGCTCTATTTTTCTTTTCGATTTGGTGGATTTTAAAACTGCACAAATAATTTACAAAGCAACTGTGCTGTTCCTGCCAAAGTGTAAGCTGAACTTCAGCTCAACAGCGAGCTAAACTCCACTTCCCATAACAATAATGACAGAATCGTGACGTTGGACTTGTTCTTTTTACTGAAGATTCCATAGGTTTTCTTCCAGAGATTTACAGGTAACATTTCCACAACGGTAGCTACCAAAGACAGATGTAAAAGTTGCCGGACCCATGCTCAGCACCTGCCAGCAAATGCTACCGGCTTAAGTAAATCGTTGATGAACAGAGCTAAATCAGGTTGTGTGCATCAGCAAGGGCTTGTGTTGTCTTGTTGCTGCTTATTCTGGGTTGCTGTTGGAGGCGGAGCTGTGTGTGTGTGTGTGTGTGTGTGTGTGTGTGTGTGTGTGTGTGTGTGTGTGTGTGTGTGTGTGTGTATGAGGAGTCAAGCCAATAGTTTTTTTGATGGCGACAACCACACTTTTTTTCCTTGTTTCTTGATTTTACCTCACTTGTTTCTTGATTAAAAAAAAAGTCATATTTTTTGGATGCCACTGCACGTCCCCAATAGCACCTCCCCGCGACCCCACTTTAGGTCGCGACCCATAGTTTGAGAACTGCTGCTATAGACACTTCCAGCCTCACTTTTCAGGTCCCGTCATACGCAGGCGGTGCCAGAAATCGGGTCATTATGCCAGGGGGTGTGCTATCCCTCCGGTTGGTCCAGCGAGCCAGCAGCCAACCCTTAGAACACTCATTGCATTTTGATTCTAATTTATAGCACTTTGTAGGTTCTCACCCGATCTCGTGGAGTTGCAAAAGTTGCAAATATTACACTTTTTCTGCCAGAACTTTCATATTGTTTTCATAATATGACAACAGCTGACCCTCACCCCATAGCCTCAAGCAAACTCTGCAACATTCTCCACTAACAGGCAGCCCATTCCTCCTGCATTATGTGCAATTTAGAAACGGGTGTTACCTGAGTTACAAAACAAATGTAGATGATTTAAACCAGTGGTTCTCAACCTTTTCAGGCCACGACCCCCCAAAATAATCATATTTGAACTGGGGACCCCCCACCCTGATAAGCACTTGGAACGTAAGAGTTGAGGCATTACATTTTCTTTAACTCTGTTCCACAGATAAAAATTGTGAAAAGTAGCAGATCTACAAGATATTTGTTCACAATCTTTATCTCTTTCTTATATTATTTGACAATTTGGCCAATGTTTAACCAGCTTTTATAGAATAGTTTGTTGATTACTATTGATGCAGTAATGGTTTTTTTTTTTTTTTTAGGTATTAAAAAGGTCTTAAAAGTCCTTAAATTGTCACTTTACTGTCATCTGGGGACCCCCCAGAATCTTTCCCGACCAACAGGTTGCGAACCACTGATTTAAACCATACCAGATTAAAATTATTATCTCCACCAGGCATAAGAGTGTTTATAATGGACAGTGGACACAGTGATAATGGATCAAAGTTTGCAATGCTCAGCATTAGGCTATGTGCAGCAGACAGTGTTAAATGTAGGCTAACAAAATAAAACAAAACTATACAAATAGGTTCAAATGGGCATTATAGTTACACACATTGATTTGAACATGTGTCTTTCACTGATACAAAGTATTTTAAAGTATAAAAACACTATAATATACTTTATTTCACAACTGTCTGTAGTGTTAATATACAGTAAAATCATGTTGTCTAATGTATCTAAATGTTAACCACAGCACATAAAGATATATTTTAGGGGAAAACTGATAAGCCAGTAGAAGCTGATGTTCAACCTGATACAGGACATGAGCTGTCTGTCGTCCGTCCATAATTCTGTCCATCTGTCCAGCATAAGTTAGAGAAGTAAGTTAAGAACATATTTCCTTCATTTCTTAATGAATTTTAATGAATTAATGAAGCAATATTACATCAGAGGGTGTGCATTACCTTGAGTATTGACACAACAGTGATGAGGTCAGGAAATAAGCCATTGTGCTTTTATGAGCGATCTAGTTTAGAGGACCTTGTATTGTGAATTGTACTTCCATGTACTGTTACCATGTCTTTTCTAAATAAAGTATTCAATCAATCAAAAAGGAGGCAGAGCCTTGTTGAAGAATGATGTGGATCTATAGTGTGTCTGTTGTGTTGTTGTTGTTGTGGTTGTGGTTGTTGTTGTTGAAGATTGCTAGTTGTGACATGGTGACTGTATTAATTCATATGATTGGCTCGGTGGAAACACTTCTGTCTATGTAGGCCTTTTCCTCACAGCCTTTTTATTTATTTCTATTTCTTTCTTTTCGGTGAGCTCTATTTTTCTTTTCGATTTGGTGGATTTTAAAACTGCACAAATAATTTACAAAGCAACTGTGCTGTTCCTGCCAAAGTGTATGCTGAACTTCAGCTCAACAGCGAGCTAAACTCCACTTCCCATAACAATAATGACAGAATTGTGACGTTGGACTTGTTCTTTTTACTGAAGATTCCTCATCATTACAGGTCATGGAGTAAAAACTGGAAACAAAAGTAACATACAATGTATCATGAGATGTTGTCCTGTTCTATTTACAGTGGCTTGTAAATACAATCATTTTTTAATACAAAATAACCATTAACTGCCATTTTTAACATTAACTTATTGTCTTAGTTAAGCATACATGAAATTACCACAACAACATGAAATTATAGCTTCCACATGAACTCTAACTTACAGCATTGCCTCATGGGGAAGGTATGTTGAAGGTAAGATGAAAAACATCCGAATTGGACACAGCAATGGAGAGCATGCACTCTCTGCTGCTACTGACATAAAAATGCTGTTTGCTGGCTCACACAGCTGTTCTGTATCCAGTGCAATTAGCTAAACTCACACACCTGCCTTAACTAACAGACCTCTTCTCATCAAGAGGACCTAAAGTCACAGTGGCCTCTTCTTGTCAAGAGGGCCTTTCAATATAAGGGTACTGTTGTCTTTCAAAATAAAGCCATTCTAAGCAACATAACGGCAAACAATAAAAATCACATTATAAGACAAGACACTCCCCGCTTGACCTTTATGAGGTCACCATCTTATTTTTTACACTGCGGGTTCGGAATATGAGTCCTCTGTAGGTAGAAGCAGAACTATGACTAGTCTACAAAAAGTCTTTGCACAACCTCGGTCCATAGTCTTCATTTCCACATTGCGTAATCTTTCCTGAATTTGCCTCCACTTTTTTGGTGTAGACATCCTTGTCTGTGAAGTCTCCTTGAGGGCGTGAGACTACAGGCTTCTTGCTGAACCTGAATAGACTGTCATGCGACTCCCCGCCATGACAGGTTTTCTCGTTAACGTGCATGAAGCACTGGCCCGGGATGCATGGCTGTTATGTGAAAGCCGCTGTCACATTCCTCACACTTTACTGCATTTTTGCAGTCCTTTGCTAGATGAGAGGCCGAGGACACACATTTGAAACATATTCCTTTTTCCATGAGAAAGGCCTTCCTGTCCGAGAGTGTTTTATCTCTGAATGTCCTGCACTTCCTCAGTGGATGTGGAAGGTTGTGGATTGGGCATGTTATACGTGGATCATTGTCGCTTTTCACAAGGTTGTTTGCATCAGTTTCTGCTGTGGAGACATCGGTCTGGTGAACCGTGATTGGATAGCTGGAGCCTTGACTTTTAAAGTTAGGTCTGTCTGTTTTTGCAGGTGCAGTGTCACTGCTGGAAAGAAAAAAGCTTGGGTCGTTACGCTTTCGTGCTTCGTAACAGACAAACCCGGCAAAATACTGAAATGGAGGGTAACAGCCGCCGTTTTCCTCCTTCCATTTGGAGCCGGTAGACATCCATTTTTCTTGGAGCCCGTAAGGTAGCTTCTCGACAATGGGGTTTATGCCCCGTGGAGTGTCCAAATATGACAGCCCCCTGAGTTATCCGTCCTCATTTGCACCCTGGAGCTCCATGAGCAGATCTCCTAGGTCTTGTAGCTTTTTGTGGTCTTTCGCCGTCACTCGTGGGAAGTTATCCAGGCGCTTGAAAAGAGAGTTCTCCAATATTTCGGGAGCTGCATAACATTCACGGAGTCTTTCCCATGCCTTCTGAAGAGCTGCTGCTGGGTTGTTTACATGCACGGAGCGCATTCGTTTGACATGTTCGCTGGATTCCTTACCAAGCCACCTTGTCATTAAATCCAATTCCTCTGTTGCTGTGAGGCCTAACCCTCTGATAGCGTTGGTGTAGGATGAGTGCCAAGCACGGTAGTTTTCGGGCCTGTCATCGAACTGATATAAGCTTGAGCTCACCAAGTCTCGCCGAGCCAGGAAGTTTGCCAGTGGTTCAGTGGTGGGTGCCTTGGCATTAGCTTTTGGTGTACCTTGGGGGGTGTACGGTAGGGCGGAAGTGTTCAACTTAGAGTAATCCCTGCTTGAGGAAGCTCTCAGCTCTGAACTCTCAAAAATCCGTACCTGGCTTACCGATAACAAACTGTCTCTACACCTTGGGAAAACTGAATCCATCCTATTTGGGACCAAACATTCCCTCAGTAAAATGAAGGTAAATGACTTCAAGGTCAAAGTCGATGACACAATCATCACTAGCAAAGAAGAGATTACCTATTTGGGATGTATTCTGGACAAATACCTGTCAGGTGAAAGCATGGCAACAAAGGTGGTCAAAGGAGTAAACCAGAGAACCAGATTTATGGGCAGAGTTTCCTCTTTTGTCAACCCTCAGGCCCTCAGGACCCTCTCAGGGGCCCTGATTCAGCCCCTTTTTGACTATGCTAGCTCCTCTTGGTACTCCAACACCTCAGTGTCACTGCAGACTAAGCTTCAAACCTCCCAAAACAAACTGATCCGACTACTTCTCGGACTGGGGCCCATGACCCACCTCTCTCCCATTCACTTTGCCAGCCTAGGCTGGCTCAGGGTGGAAGACAGGGTTAAACAACTAAAAATGGGTCTGGTCTTCAAAATTGTAAATGCAGATTTGCCCGATATGCCCCCTATACCCGCATATCTGTATAAATACCTCGAAAAAGTTAGTGACACCCACAGCCACGAAACTAGAGGGAGCGTAAACAACAATCTGGTACCACCCACCCATAAAACAAACATGGGCAAATTCTCCTTCTATAGCACAGCCACCAAGGAATGGAATAGTCTAACCCCATCCCTCAAAAAATGCAGTTCGCTGGGCTCATTCAAAACAGCCCTAAAAACCCATCTTTCTGGAGGCCGAAAGAGGAGCTAGTACCAGTTTCCCTGTAGACAGACGACCCCCCCCCCTCCTCTTTTTGTACATATTTTGTATTTCCTCATGCTTTTTTTGTATATAATTTTTTATTTTTCCATGCTTCCCCCCCCCCTTTCTTTTTGTACATATATTTTTAAATGCTTTTTTTGTACATAGTGGTACTTTTTCTGTATTATCTGTATTTTCATGTTGATTTTTGAACTGTTTGGTTGCTACTATATATGTCTATGAAATTAACTCAAGGACCCCAACGGAAACAAGTCCGCAAGGACTTTTTTGGCCGGACCTTTTAGACAAAAGCATTATAAATGTAACTGTGTTGTTTTACATTCTTTTGCCTAATAAAAATTTCAATCAAAAAAATCAAATGAATGTCCCTTATAATCATGCTCTCTTTTAGGGGACTTGTATTCCATTTTAACAGGCCGTGGTGTGCTTGTATCTTTGATTCGGTGTTCGACTAACACTTGTTTGCTGCCGGATTTAGCGTGTTGTGGTGCGCTATCTCTTGCTGGGCCTTGCTGTGTCGGTGGAGAAACGACAGTTGTGCTTGGCTGTGTCGGAGTATCGGCGTCGACACGGTCTTGCGGTGGAGAATTCGCCTGTGCGGATGGCTGATTACCGGATGAGCTTAATTTTTGTTGAGATTTTACAAACTCACTTGTCCGCTCCATTTTATCCTCTTCTGAGATAGCGTCTAACACCATAGGGTCATGGAAGACTTCGTCCATCTCCAAAACTATTGCCTCTGCAACAGCTGCGTCTGCTTCACGCTCGAAAGAGAGCACTCCCATTTCAGCTTCGAGTTTAGCTGTTGCAAATTGTAATTTTGCTTCCATAGCAGCCTTTTCTTTTTGTAATTCTGCTTCCATAGCAGCCTTTTGCTGGTGCATATCTGCTTCCATAGCAGCCTTTTGCTGGTGCATATCTGCTTCCATAGCAGCCTTTTCCATCTTGAGTTCAGCTTCTTGTGTTGCATATTCTGAAAAGTGGAAAATCCAGATTGGTCTGCTGCTGACTGCTCTGCAATCCTCTGGTCTGAATGGATCCTCTGGTCACCTGGCCGACCCGCGGTGCTCATCTTTCACAGAGCGTGATGGAACAGTGTGGTACCAAGTGGAACGTCAGGCTGACACCTGTGGGAACATATTGACGGTGAGGATTTGTCTGATAACTTGTTGCTTTTTTATAGGATTGTCTTTATCAGCAGTAAAGTTTGTTTTTCTTTTGTGCTGTGGCTGTGTATGTGTGTATATATATATATATATATATATATATATATATATATATATATATATATATATATATATATATATATATATTATTATTTTTCAAGCTGGCTAGATGATTCACTGGACTGACCATTCAGTTAACCTCTGTCTTTCAGACCAACAACACCCACGCCATCTACTCCAACAGTTTATTTGTCTCTCCTGCAAATAACTCACTTCCTGTGAGTTTTCCCTTCTCCTGTGTCTATCCTCTGGACACAGAGACCAGCCTAGATGTGGCCATCAGACCAAACCTTCAGTGAGTAACCTATTTTCAAAATTGCAAATGATAGTGAAAACACAGTGAATATACAATGTATTGTGGTACAATAAATGTGAACTGCATTGCACCAAACAGCCTTGGTACAGAACTGTGAAAAGACAGACAAATGAAAAAAGGTTACAGATTTAAGTGTGTTTTGAATGGTTCTTTATTAATTCATCTGCCATTGTTATAATGGCCTCTAGTTGCTGCCATACAAGAAGAGACTAGTATATTACATTTCAGGCTTCAACTTGTTTCCCTGCTGTCATATTTTGATCCAGGCTAGAGAAACTACAGTATTTGTATGCCACATTTTATACTTAGTTAATGTTGGCCATTAATATGTATTTTTTTCCAAGACAGTTCTTAAGTTTGCACTTAAAAAATGTTCTGCTATAGTGACAGCCAGCCACTCGGCCAAACCAAACCCATCTGATACCGTTTGATCCTTTAAATGATATGTTTCCTTGACAGGCTTAAAGGTGGCACGTCAGGTGTGGGTTCACCAACCAACACCTCCATGTCCTTGTTCCAAAACTCCAACTACACAGAGCCTTACCCAGCAGGCCCAGTCACCCTGCCAGTGGGCTCTGCCCTGCATGTAGGAGTATCTGTAGGGGAAACAGATCCAAGGTTTGCGGTCGTTCTGGACGACTGCTGCACCACTCACTCCTCCAGCCCTGATGACCTCATGCGACACTTCCTCATTCAAAACAAGTATGTTTCATTCTTCAGCCTCAGCAGATGGCTTGTGTCACAATAAACAAACAATGAAAGAGAGCGTTGGGTGGGAGTGGGGTATGGGGTTGTGATATCAACTATAATGTGAAGTCTTAGTCCAGAGTCTTTGTATGAATGTAAAATCCTTATGAAAAGAGAAGAATGTTGGATGCAACAGTGATGTCGCATGTAGCACAACATGTCACAATAGCGTAGCATTTATAATGTGAAAACTGTTTATTATAAGTTTAGTGTCTTAGTATGAATTTAAAATCATTTAACTAAAAAGAAAAGACTGACGGATGAGCCTACAACGTGACCCTTCTTTTCTCCAGGTGTTCTATCAACCGTCGTCAGGTGAAAGTGGATGAGAGCGGCTCTTCCCTCCAGGCTCGTTTCTCTGCCCTGCTCTTCCTGTTCCATGGAAACTGCAGAGATATCTACCTTCACTGCAGCCTCCACCTGTGTGACCAGAGAGCCTCCTCATGTTCTCCTGTAAGTTTCACACTTTCTTTCCACACTCTGCTGTTTCACACCAGACAGTTAAGTCAGTAGCAAACTGTGTGCTTACTGCTATTCCTTCACCATTCACAGTTCAAACCCATCACCATTGGACCAATCACCTGTGAGTATCAAGAACAACAATAAGAAAGACTGTATTTTTTAGTGCTGACATCTTAATAATGTTAAAGTGGATTACATTAGTTTTTTGTGTTTTTCTCTTTGCTTTGGATCTTCAGGGGACAAGCTAGTGGAGTGAACAGCGGACATCGTTAACTGACTCCAATATATTACATTTTCTAATCGTATGATTTTTATTTGGTGCGTAGGTTTCATAAATATGCTATGATATGATTAATCTAATCTAACTAATCATTAACCATTTTTATATTTCTCTCTTCTGAAAAAATTAAAAATACTGTAATCAATAATATGGTAACAAATAAATGATGATTTGAGCATTAAATGGCAAATCTGTGTCTGCTTCTTCAAGGTTCAAGTCCCAAATAAATCATTATATAGTTATAGTAAATATAGAAATATGTAAATGATCAATGATGAAGTATATTCATACAAAAATAGAATATAGCCTCAATGCTTATAAAAGTGCTTTAAAAATGTAAGAAAACACACTGATCATTGAAGGTTTTTCATATTCTTCTTGACATAAAAATGTGATGTCAAGAAGGATATGAAAAACACGGAAATTAGTTATGACACACATTTAATGTGTGTCATAACTAATTTAACTCAATAATGAAAAAACAAGGTGATACTGACAAGCACTTCTATTCAAACATCAACTATACAGTACATGAATCCTCCCTGTGTACACAACAGTAGATTATTCACAATACACACAATTATTAAACATAATATATCCTTCTCAGTAGGATGAACATCCAATGATTGGGCCATAATATACAGTACAATACCACAAATTATTTAACATTATCCAATCAAAGACCACTCACCTTTATCTTGATCAACCAATGAAATATCACAATCCTTCTGGTCTCGTTGGTTTAGGAGTTTTTCAGAGTGATCTGTGGACCAAGGGTGACATAATCTTTTATTTGCTTAGTCTTTGCTTAGTCTTTGCTTAGATTATTATTATTGCCAGCTTGCTTTGATGCTAAGTTGTGTTGTTTTTGTTGTTGTTGCTCCTGTCTTTTGTTCAGAGCCAACAACAGAGGTGCAGATAGTAACGATTACTTACTCTCATTCACTCATTGTGTGGCAAAACTGTCTCAAAATCATACTTTAAGCTCATAAACAAATGCAAAAAACAAGGTGAATTAATTATTTCAATGTTCTGGTAAAGCCCATCCATACCTCTAGCATAGCTGCCTTTGTATTGGGTTGTTACACCAATACTAACCTACCAAGTTTGATTTGATTTGGACATATTTTACATAATCGTCTCTGTCGGGTGGAAACCTCATATGTCCGAAACTGTTCCTGTTCAGGATTCAAATTCAAGCAGCAAAAGTAGAAGATCTACAAGCTCAAAACGCATGTATGTGTGTGCATGCGTGGGGCTACACTCTATTTTACATCTCACATTTTGTATGTTGCCAGGAAGCAGATTATGTCTTGCTTTGTAAATTATTTGTGCCGTTTTAAAATCCACCAAATCAAAAAAACCTTCATTTGTGTGATCATGATATACCACGTTAAAAGCATTAAGAATACTCAATAACCTATTTGTATAAAGCCCATGAGAGAAAGAAAAATAGAGCCCACCGAAATGACAGAAATAAAAATAAATAAATAAAAAGGCCATGAGGAATAGGCCTACATAGACAGAAGTGTTTCCACCCACCATGTCACAACTAGCAACCTTCATCATCAACAACAACAACAACAACAACAACAACAACAACAACACAACAACAGACACACTGTAGTTCCACATCATTATTCAACAAGACTCTGCCTCCTTCCTGACCTCATCACTGTCGTGTCAATAATCAAGGTAATGCACACCCTCTGGTGTAATATTGCTTCATTAATTAATACAAAAATCATTACGAAATTAAGGAAATATGTTCTTAACTTACTTCTCTAACTTACGCTGCTGGACAGACAGACAGACAGACAGACAGACAGACAGACAGACAGACAGACAGACAGACAGCTCATGTCCTGTATCAGGTTGAACATCAGCTTACTGGCTTTTCAGTTTCCCCCAAAATATAGCTTTATGTACTGTGGTTAACATTTAGATACATTAGACAACATGATTTTACTGTATATTAACACTACAGACAGTTGTGAAATACAGTATATTATAGTGTTTTTATACTTTAAAATACTTTGTATCAGTGAAAGACACCTGTTCAAATCAATGTGTGTAACTATAATGCCCATTTTGAACCTATTTGTGTATATATATATATATATATATATATATATATATATATATATATATATATATATATATATGTAGGAGCCATTTCATTTGATTTCATATTTTTTGACTAAATGGCGCCCCCACTGGTCGCCTTGGAAAATGGCACCATGGTTCCCTATTAATCAGGCCACAGCTGTGTGTAGCAGGACGCCAGAGGAGAAACAGATTTTCAACCGCTCGCTCGTCACACACACACACAGCGCAGATTATGAATGAAAGACTTTGAACCAAATTATTTTGAGTTTATTTGAACCCTTATGCTGCGCCTGTTTGTTTTGAAAGCCTTATAGTTTAAGTCTGGAGCCTGTTCTTGTTTTCGTTGTTTGCCCCCGTCCCCTTATCATTTGAAACTTTTACACGACTCATTCCATACATCAGCCTGTTCGAAATCAACCTGTTCAATCAACCAAGATGCAACAATCAACAAACATCAAACAGTGAGTAACAAGACGCCCAAGTCCAAGTGTGTGAGCGCGTTGAAAAGACGTATCCTGGCGTCGATAGGCATATTGGCCCTACAATCAAGTTGAAAATCTCTCTGATACGGACACAATGAATGGAATTGGATGGATCAAAAGGATCTAATGGATGTGTCACGCTATTGAAGTTAATGGAATGTGCGACGTCACATGGATAAATGAACGCGAAAATCGCGCATTTAATGAGGATTTGGATGAATATATGTCGCCATTAAATAAACCCTGTGCATTGATATAAGTTTGGATTTGGACAATAAATGCTGCTTAACGATGTCTGCACATGATAAGGAGGAGTTAGGCCAACCTGAAGCTGTTAGTGAAGTGATAGTGACTGAAGTTACCACCGTTCACACTTCTGATAAAAGTGGTCAATTGCCTGTGGTTGAGGGAAAAAGACAAGTGAAGCCCACTCAAAGGGCACTTGAAGCTAATTATGCAAAGCAATGTAATGCAAGAAAAGCAAAACTTGGACAACTCACAAGCAAAAGAAATGTGTTACAAGCACTTATGGTTGATTACAGAAATGTTGAAATTGTTAAACAAGAATACAATGAATTTAATTCTAAAACAAATGACTTCAAATTACTTCACAAATCAGTACAGCAGCTATTATCAGAAGAGGAAGCTTCAGAAGACCAGGATCAGTGGTACAGGCCTAAGTTCAAAACCATATGTGAATTTCATGACAAAGTTATAGAATGGATAAATAATGCCCCTGCAGCCATGGCACAAAAGCCAGCAGAAGTGGCACCAGAAGTGACACAAGTGACACAAGCACTTAGTGTCAAATCATTTGGCAATGTTTCAGTTGGCATGATAAGTAGAAAGCAAATGAAAACCACTACAAGCACCGCAGCATTAAGACAGGCAGAGGCCGAAAGGGCAGCCCTACTTGCACGTGCTGCTGCTCTTAAGCAAAGGCAAGCATTTGAATTGGAGGAGGCACAGCTTAAAGCAAAAAGGGAAGCATTTGAATTGGAAGTGGAAATTGCAGCTGCTGATGCCAAGTTAAAAGTATTGGATGTCACTAAACATGTAGACACTAAGTCTGATATTAACCCCTTGCTCCACATCAATGAATATTTTGCCTCAATGCAATCCTTACCAGTGGACAGCCAGAAGGTTGATAATTATGGATTGGATGATGAAGAGGAGGATGATGAATATGAAGAGGATGAGGATGAAAGGGATGATGAGGATTATGATGATGACGGTGATGAAGATGATGAAGTTGAAGGAGCTGCTTCACGTCCACCACTGAGACAAAGGTCTCAGCATGCCCCTAGTGGCCAATTACGGCAGCCACAGAAACAAATGGCTCAGCAGCCTACAAGGTCACGAATGCCTGTTGCTCACCAACAACCCCAACAGCCTAACCCAAACCTGAGCTTGCAAGATGGTGCTCAGGTTAATGTTCAAACAGGCGGAGCCATGTTAGACATTTTGAGAAAACAAAATGAAATCACAGAAATGTTAATTCAAGAACAGAGGTTCTCACTCTTGCCTTCTAGAGAGATTCCTGTTTTTAAAGGTGATCCATTAAGTTATGTCTCTTTCATTAGTACATTTGAACATTGTGTAGAAAGTAAGACAAGTAACAGCAGAGATCGACTGCTCTTTCTAGAACAGTTTACAGATGGACAACCAAAGACACTTGTGAGAAGCTGCCTTCACATGGATTCCCAAAAAGGCTATGTGAAAGCAAAAAGGCTGCTACGCAAACATTTTGGAAATGAGGTTCTTATTGCTGCTACCTATCAGGAAAAAATTCTGAATTGGGATGCAATCCGATCAGAAGATGGCAAAGCCCTACATAAATACTCACTCTTCTTGAGAACATGCTGCAATGCTATGAGCAATAATGAAATTCTGCAAGACATGAACAATCCTACACACTTGAAATCTGTCTTATCAAAACTGCCTTTCAAGCACAGAGAGAGGTGGAGGACTGTATCGTATGATTATTATGAGCGTACACACAGAAGAGCTAAGTTCCCACAACTTGTAAATTTCATTGAAAGGCAAGCAAACATTGCTGTGGATCCCCTCTTTGGAGAAATACAAGACACAAAACCGAAAGACAAGAGGACAATCCCTTCTCCCCGAAATAGTAATTTGAAATCGGTACCAGTTTCATCATACACTAAAAGCAACTATAAAAGCAGTTTTGCCACAGTAACAGAATCCTCAGAGCCAAAGTCACAGCCAAGCACAAGCAGCTCTACAGCCATGCAACAGAAAACATGTTTCTTCTGCAAAGGAAACCACGGCACAGACCTGTGCAAGGAATTGGAAAGGAAAATGCACAAAGACAAAGTTGAGTTCTTTAAAGTAAATGGTTTATGTTTCGGTTGTGTGACTCAGGGTCACATGAGTAAGGACTGTAAAAGACGTATGACTTGTAAAATATGTACAAAGAAGCATCCTACTGTTTTGCACATTGAATTTAAAGATGCAAGTCAAACGACTCCAAACACCGACAGCATGTCAGTAGGCAGTGCATTAGTCACCATGAAAAGGCCTATCCATACTGGGGCCGGTGACCAACAAAAACTGTCAATTGTTCCTGTGCAAGTTAAATTGTCAAATTCCAATGAAGTACTTCAAACGTACGCTTTCCTTGATCCAGGAAGCACTGGAACCTTCTGTACTGAAGCTTTAAGGAAGCAACTGAATGCCAAAGCGACACCAACTCGAATCCTACTTCGTACTCTAGGACAAGAAAAGGTCATAAGTATTAACAGAATCAATGGGCTGGAAGTGTCAAGTCTTGAAGAAGATAATTTTCTAAAACTGCCACCACTCTATACTCAAACAGAAATTCCTGTAACCAAGGAGCAAATTCCCACTCAGGTTGATGTGCAAGAATGGAGCTACCTAAAAGAGGTTAAGTTGCCATATATTGATGCAGATATTGGACTCCTGATTGGTAATGATGCAGCTAAGTTTATGGAACCTTGGGCAGTAATTAATAGCAAGGGTAATGGGCCCTACGCTGTAAAGACAAGACTTGGATGGGTGGTTAATGGGCTTCTACACGAACCCACAATAAGCCATAAGCAGCCAACCCATATATTTGGCAATCGCATATCAATAATCAATTTGAATGACCTCATGATCCAACAATTCAATTATGATTTCCCAGAAAAGGGTTATGAGGAGAAGGCAGAAATGTCTATGGAAGACAAGAGATTCATGCAAATCATGTCTGACTCTACTGAAATGAAAGATGGTCACTACCAAATAAACCTTCCATTCAAGCAGACTGCTATAGCAATGCCTAACAACCGCCATCTGGCAGAGCAGCGTGTAATGTCACTTAAAAGGAAATTCAAGAAGGATCCGGAGTTTCACAAAGAGTACACTGACTTTCTTGAAAGTGTCATTCAAAAGGGACACGCTGAAGCTGTACCACGAGAGCAGTTAAATCCAGAGGAAGGAAGGACCTGGTACTTACCTCACCATGGAGTACGCCACCCAAAGAAACGCAAACTGCGTGTAGTCTTTGACTGTTCTGCATCATTCCAAGGAACTTCATTAAATGATGAGCTTATTCAAGGCCCAAACTTAACCAACACACTGCTGGGCGTCTTGATCCGGTTTAGACAAGAACCAGTAGCAATGATGGCAGACGTAGAAGGCATGTTCCATCAAGTGAAAGTCACACCAGCTGACAAAAACTTTCTTAGATTCTTGTGGTGGCCAAATGGTGACATCAGTCACAGCCTAGTAGAGTACAGAATGACAGTGCATTTATTTGGAGCGACATCTTCATCCAGTGTTGCTAGTTACGCCGTGAGAAGGACTGCTGAAGATAATAAGGATAAGTTCTCAGCAGTGGCAGTTAACACTGTTAAAGAAAACTTCTATGTTGATGATTGTCTTAAGTCTGTGCCAAGTGAGAAGGACTGCATAGCACTATCTAAAGAATTAAGAACCCTGTGTGCTCAAGGAGGTTTCCGCCTAACCAAATGGGTAAGCAACAGCCGCACAGTGCTGGCCTCTATTCCAGAGGAAGAGCGAGCCACAGAGGTAAAAGATATTGACTTAGATCAGAAGCACCTACCGGTAGAACGGGCCCTTGGAGTGCAGTGGAACGTGGAAGAGGATACATTCAGAATCCAAGTGAACATGAAAAATCAACCTTACACAAGAAGAGGAATCCTTTCCACTGTAAGTTCAGTGTACGACCCTCTGGGGTTCTTAGCTCCTTTCATATTCTCTGCAAAGCACATCTTGCAACAGTTATGTCAACTGAATTATGGATGGGACGACAGGATTCCAGAGGCTTTCTGTCGATCATGGCATAAATGGCTCACTGGACTACAGCAAATGGAAAACTTCAACATTCCAAGATGTATTAGATCTAAAGAATTTGGCAAGATCAAGTCAGCCCAACTTCATCACTTCTGTGATGCAAGTGAGACAGGATATGGTACTGTGACCTACCTTAAAATGACCAATACTGAAAACCAAATTCACACCTCTTTAATCATGGCAAAAGCAAGAGTCGCCCCCTTGAAACAGGTTACGATACCTAGAATGGAACTTACTGCCGCAGTACTAGCAGTGAAAGTAAACCGGATGCTGGAGACTGAGCTACACCTTCCACTCAGAAAAGCGGTATTTTGGACAGACAGTACATCAGTCTTGAAATACATTAGGAACAACACCAAGAGGTTTCAGACTTTCGTGGCTAATAGAGTCAGCACTATCAGAGAACACTCTTCTATTGAGCAGTGGAGATACTTGAACACCAAGATCAACCCTGCAGACCATGTGTCCCGAGGTCTTACAGCTGATGCATTTTTAAAGTGTGAAAACTGGAAGAAGGGACCGGACTTCCTACAGGAAAAGGAAGAGACATGGCCTAACTTACCTGCTGATCTCACCCCCATAACAGCCGACGATCCTGAAGTCAAAAGAGAGAAGGTTACAGTCAATACCATCCAGATGACAGATCAAGATCCCACTAGCACACTCATACACCACTACTCAAGTTTCTACAGATTGAAAAGAGCTGTGGCATGGATGCTGTATTTGAGAACTCACCTTTTACAGTTGAGTAGAAAAAGGAAAGATCTGATGCGAATTCAAGAATCAGACACAAACAAACAAGGACAGTCAATTGAAGTAGAGATGACAAAATTCAAAAACACTGTAAAGGTACACAACCTCTCTCTGGATGAACTGGACATAGCAGAGATGGCCGTTGTACAATTCTGTCAAAAACAAGGATTTCAAGAGGAAGTTGAAACATTACAGAAAGGAAGTTTGAACGTGCAGAAACACAGTTCAATCTACAAACTTGATCCCAAACTTGAAAACAAGGTATTAAGAGTGGGTGGGAGATTAAGCAGAGCAGCCATGCCGGAAGATGCAAAGCACCCTGCCATTCTCCCAAAGGACCATCATGTGTCAAAGCTCGTTCTTAGAAAGATCCATCAGGAAGTAGGACACAGTGGGAGAAACCACATGCTCTCCTTACTGAGACAAAAATATTGGATTCCATGTGCCAACTCATTGGCAAGAAAGATTCTTTCTGAATGTGTGACATGTCGACGTCTCAATGTATCTGTTGGAGAACAGAAGATGGCAGACCTGCCAAGAGATAGAATAACACCTGACCTACCACCTTTCACTCAAGTAGGAGTAGACTATTTCGGACCTATTGAGGTGAAAAGAGGCCGTACCACAGTCAAAAGATATGGAGTCATTTTCACCTGCTTAATCAGTAGAGCAGTACACCTAGAAGTGGCCCATTCTTTAGATACAGACTCGTGCATTAATGCGCTCAGGCGTTTTATTGCTCGAAGAGGCCAAGTGATGGAAATACGGTCAGACAATGGGACTAACTTCATATCCACTGAAAGGGAACTGAAAGAATCTTTGAAGGAATGGAATTTGGACAAAATAGAAAGAACTCTACAGCAGAAAGGAGTCAAATGGATATTTAATCCACCCGCTGGTGCCCATCATGGTGGAGTATGGGAACGATTAATCCGTTTGCTCAAAAAGATCTTGCTATCAGTCACCAAACAACAAACTCTGGATGATGAAAGTCTCCATACAGTTATGTGTGAAGTGGAAGCCATGCTCAACAGCCGCCCACTCACTACAGTTTCAAGTGACCCCAACGACCTGGAAGCATTAACACCGAATCACCTGTTATTACTTAAAAAGCAGCCGATCCTTCCACCAGGAGTGTTCCAGGCCGCTGATGTATATGCAAAGCGCCGTTGGAGACAAGTACAGTACCTGTCAGATCTATTTTGGACTAGATGGATAAAAGAATACCTACCTCTTATGAATGTACGTCAAAAATGGAACCGCATCCGCAGGAACTTTGAAAAGGAAGACATCGTGATCATAGCTGACACGAATGCACCAAGAGGATCCTGGATGCTGGCTAGAGTCCTGGAAACGATGCCAGACTCAAGAGGACTTGTGAGAAGTGTGCGTCTTCAGACAAAAACCAGCGTACTTGAAAGGCCCATCAGCAAGATTTGCCTGCTGGTGCCAAACTCAAATTAAGCACTGAAGATTCAGACAGGCCTATATACACCATGCCTGTTTCCCACCTCACAAGTGTTTATTTGATTTTGTTTTGAACAATTTTGTATGGCTCCAGTTTTGATTTTGTATTGTTATTACTAGAGCATGCCCATAACAATAGGGGCCGGTTATGTAGGAGCCATTTCATTTGATTTCATATTTTTTGACTAAATGGCGCCCCCACTGGTCGCCTTGGAAAATGGCACCATGGTTCCCTATTAATCAGGCCACAGCTGTGTGTAGCAGGACGCCAGAGGAGAAACAGATTTTCAACCGCTCGCTCGTCACACACACACACAGCGCAGATTATGAATGAAAGACTTTGAACCGAATTATTTTGAGTTTATTTGAACCCTTATGCTGCGCCTGTTTGTTTTGAAAGCCTTATAGTTTAAGTCTGGAGCCTGTTCTTGTTTTCGTTGTTTGCCCCCGTCCCCTTATCATTTGAAACTTTTACACGACTCATTCCATACATCAGCCTGTTCGAAATCAACCTGTTCAATCAACCAAGATGCAACAATCAACAAACATCAAACAGTGAGTAACAAGACGCCCAAGTCCAAGTGTGTGAGCGCGTTGAAAAGACGTATCCTGGCGTCGATAGGCATATTGGCCCTACAATATATATATATATATTTTTTTTTTTTTTTGTTAGCCTACATTTAACTCTGTCTGCTGCACAATTAGGCCCTATTGTCTAGGCTCTTTTCGTTCAGTTTCGTTCCCATCAAGTGGATCTAAATAATCTCTGCTTCTTAAAAAAGATCTATTGGTAGTAAGTAAGAAACAAAGGTTTCGCCATCTGTTTTGGCGCATTTCTTTTAAAATCAGTGTTTAAAAGTCGGTACTATTTTCTTAGCAGCGCAGTAATACTTTCAAAGGGGTGGTGCGGTTTTTGGCACGTGATTCCCGTTACAGCCAATGGGGTCGCCTCGTTACTCTCACCATTTCCTGCAACAACAGCCATGGCAACGCTAACGTCCGACGAAAAGAAATCAAAACAAAGAAAATATCCTTCAAAAGCACGTCAAAAGGACTCGAACCGATGCTATATGAATCTTATGTCTGTCCAGAAAGAAGAGGTTCAGGAATTTACACGGACAAGATGGGATATAACTACAACTAGACGGGTCGCAATTCTGGGCAATTGCAGAGTGTGGTTGCTCCGACATCAGTCGCGTGTTGCGGGTTTTGGGGTCCCAGGAATCAGTTCTGGATTCAGTTAGGAGTAGCCCAAAGTAAATACAATACAATACAAAAGTAGTGTGGCGAGATTCTTTGCAGTGGAGGTTATGTAATGGTTTTATTGTTCATGTGGACATGAGCTGTAGAGGATTAATATTTAAGGTTTTAGTGTGGATATGATTAAAATGCCAAATGACTTGCATTGCTTACTTTAGTTTTTCTAAAGTATAGTAAACAATGGTACAATTTAAAGATGTGAGGTTTCACCTGTTACAGGCTAGATGTATTGGCTTTATGAGGATATCATTATAAGTGAATAACCCAGTCATCAAATAGGACTGTGTGTGTGTGTGTGTGTGTGTGTGTGTGTGTGTGTGTGTGTGTGTGTGTGTGTGTGTGTGTGTGTGTGTGTGGGCACACAAATTACAGTATTGGTTCCTAAGTGACTTTGGGCTAAAGTATTCACTTTAAAATGTATTCTGTTAGAAGATATATAATTGTTTTCGGGTATTTTGCTTTTAACAATATGTTTCTATTATTGAAAGAAAGGGGGTATTAATATTATGGTGAGATTTATTTTTCTGAAATACTTTGTTGTGTGAATGTATTTATTTGTATACCTTCTGGATAGAGGTAAGTTCAGCCTGACTTATTTAATTTACATTGGGTTATAAAACTGCATGAACAGGTTCATTCATAATATTGTGACCTGGAAAGTGCATGAGCATTTATTATTTTAAAAAGAGATCCAAGCTAATTATAACTGAGTTAATCAGAGTGAAGTGTCAAATGCCCTACCCTCAACCATTTGACGTTCGAGGGGACCATTACATAAAATTATAGGTTATATAGACAATATCATTTGACATTGTGTGACCCTTGTAATACATTTTAAAATCTTTATTTGTTAACCTTGTGATGCTGGCCTTCTGTTTTAAATGCATTGCCATATGTAATAAAGTCTATTCCACTTTGTGTCTATGTGGTTGTTGTCATTCTCTTATACACTGTATTATGTATGTTAGTTAGAGTTAATAAATGACACATTTTCCTTTCGGTTATGGGTCATCTAAACAGAGATAACTGTGTATTTATTTTGACAATTGTCTAAATTGTAATATGTGTACTGCTGTAGATACAGGTTTCTGGTGATGATTATAGGTTTGTATTATATAGTGTACTTTCCCACAAAACATTATACAGTTGTGTACAGTATGTGACTTGTTCTGTTTTACATTGTGTCCCTGTAACAGTTTGGCTTGAATAATACTGTATAATTATATACAAGAATTGGTTCGTTTGATACTGTGTATTCCACATTATGTAAATAAATGTTTTCAAAGTTGTACAGGGCTTAGTATAAATCCACAATTGATCATAAAACAGTTCATAGCTCATGCGCTGTATCTCCATAACAAAGTTTGTCACAGCAGGATTTAGGAGTAAAAACAGGTTGTAAAATGTTTTTCAATTAAATCTCTTTGGTATATAGTAATGTACTTCCACCAGTATTTGTTGCTCAATAGTTACAACATTCCATTACATTTTCTCCTTAAATGGGTAAAAGTGTAAAGACATTTATTTTAATGTATCCATAAGGTTATTAGAAATGTGCATTCATGTTTACAGTATATTAAGGTCCAGGGTATCATTATGCCATATTATAAACATCTTTTTTGACATGAGGAATAATGATGAATCTCTTCGAACAGTAGAGAGGTGTTATGGTTAAAGTTTGTAGTAAGGGGGATCAAGCTAGGATGGACAGTTTGAAAGTTATGCATACCTTTATAAAGCAATATGCTGTGGACAACTTGTGGTCATGTTATTTAAATATAACCTATTTTAGTCATGTACATTTTGCGTGTAGTCTTGCAAGTAATTTTACACTGCATTACAAGTTGAAGTGATTGTGTATCACTCTTCTGCTTGAACACATGCATTAACACCATAACAAGTTATATCTTGTTTAAGAGTTGGTGCAGAGTAAAATTCATTTCATACGTTTGTTAAAAGCAATTGATGCATAGTTTAAATTTTTTTTTTAACTGAAGTGTCTTAATATCAAAACATGTTTGTTGCCTGTAGTATCATTTGTGCCCGTTGGCAGTATAAGGATCAGAACGTTTTCCTCGGGACTTTTTCCAAAAAAAGAACCACGTTCGTTGAAGTACTTGAGTATATGTACTTAATTACTTACACCAAAATACCGAACCCCTCGGTCCATTTTCCATCTTCTTTTCGCAGATGAGTGAGGCTGGGACCGCGGTTAATCGGTCCGTGACAAAATGAACCCAGCTATTCCCTAAACACACACAAATAATATAGCACCGTGCCGTAGGGTTCGAACTCACGTTTTGTAGACAACCATTGCTTTTGTCTAGTTTGTGGACTAGTGTCTTTTATTGCGTTGTTTTGGTTAGATGCTACAATGCTAGTTTCATGTTGGCGCTGTTGCAAGGTTTTGTGAGAGAAATAAGCAACCAGGTCTATGAAAACAAGCCCAAAAGAATTACAAGAAAATAGCAGATCTACAATATATATTTGAGAATTACTGGTTTAAATAATATTTGGCACAAATAAGCAACTACTGTTTAGAAAGCCAAAATAAAACCGCAACCACCAATACAACTTTACAGAAAAATAAGCCCAAAGTCGCTTATAATAAGCGGACATGGCAACACAACACTTTAACACTTAATTGCTCACGACTGCCATCTAGTGGATTAATAGGTGTACAACGCCTAACTGATAGTTCACAAAAGGCAGTCATTTTATACAAATAATACAGTAATTGAACTAGCTTACACAACTTACCAGTAAGACTTAGATCAACATTAACTTCAATATATCTAGGTGCATTGCGCAAAACTGTGCACATAAAACAATATGGTTACAGCAAAGTTTTGGTGCCTCAGATTAGAGCATTCAGATATTCGAGAACACAGGTGTATTTGTTCAAAATCTTGGGTCGTACTAAGTTACTGCTTGTCCGTGGCTGAAAACAACTTGGTTGCCCTCTTACATGCTGGATACAGAGTGTTTTAATGTTGACACATTTTGTAAATAGAAAGACCTTTTTGAGCGGTTAACCAGCGTCTCATTCGCAACTGAAACCCTGGGCTACCTACAAACCAAAACCCGTGACCTCATACAATTGATTTTACAAGTATTTGATTAAAACTTAATTAAGATCTGTGACAGAGTAGCTTGACTAATTTACTAATGTAACACATTCATTGTATGTTATGCTGTATTGTATAACTTGTAGATTCTCAGTCCCACACAAGGTGCACATTCTGCTGTGACATGGAATATAATATACTTGTGTTTATCTGTTTATCAGATGCTGTAAAGGGGAGGTTGCCTTGAAGCCTGAGGAGTTGATTAATGCTACATGGGGAGCAGCTTGGGTGGATTTCGAATGCATTGGGTTGGTTGATTGTAGCCATGGTTGGGGTCTGTATAGACTATATAAAAGAGAGCTGCTCAGTAGAATTGGGGCTGCCATGGAGTGAGGTTGACACCGTACCTCTGTTAGTTGTGTTGAATTTAAGTTTCTTTTCTTTTGTGGTTTCACCTATTGTGTCCTGGCCTGGAATTAATACTGTTATTTTTACCTGCAAGCCTGCCTCGTGGTCCATTCATGACATTTAAAGGGTTTTTCACTGACTAAAATGCCAATATATAATCCCACTTGGTAACAAATGGTGGTTTTTCACTGACTAAAATGTCGATATACCATCCCACTTGGTAACAAGATCTAAACATTCTATTGAACATTATCCTTTGCCGATAAAACATTTGGTCCATTAATTAAGTTTTGGACCTGATCCAATACATTCTTCCTTTCAAAAACTGTTCCCCTCTTGGTGCAGAAAATACAATCTCTTCATTCTTCTATGCTGTGATGAGTGTGCGTCCTCCAGATGGTCAGGAACAGCTATCACTGAAACACAAGAGAAAACAAGAACACATGTTGCATTAACCATGTTGGTAATGAAACATTAAAAACAGAAGAGGCTAATTGCTTATCATAAAATAAATTAGGAGCAAATAAGTAGCAAGTAATAGTGTCTCTTCCAGGTGATTAAACACTGTACATATTTAAACATGTTTTGTACCAAGGAGTGAGACGAGAGTAACCAGATGACTCGCCCCAAACACGCTCTCCCCTATTTTTCTCACTGACCAGTGGTTCTTGTATTCTTGTATTTGTTTAACAGAGGATAAGGTTTGAAATAAGTTCAGGGTTAGGCATAGTTTTACTGAGGTTCAGTTTAGGAATAAGGTTATGTTTTGGCACCATTTTCTGAGATTACGTTTAGGAATAAGGTTATGTTTAGGCATAGTTTTACTGAGGTTCAGTTTAGGAATAAGGTTATGTTTTGGCACCATTTTCTGAGATTACGTTTAGGAATAAAGTTATGTTTAGGCATAGTTTTACTTAGGTTACGTTTAGGAATATCTGGTGTAACCCGGCGTGTTTGCCCCGGGGCGACTGTGTTTTGGTATTTAGATGGAGCTGGAAAGAGGGAAACAGATCTCTGATGTCAGTGGTGCTTGTGCTGAAACTTGACTCATTCAATAAGATATTAAGATAATTTGATAAACCACATGAACCCCAGTTTACGTATTCTGTGGGGAACATAAACCAAACATTGCCAATCTAGCACAGTTACAACGCGCCGTGTTCCGACGTGCTGTGAGCTCATAGATTGGCAATGTTTAGTCTTTTTAGTCACATATATCTTAATAAGATTACTTTTCCGAGGGCGAGTGTACAATTGTGTTCCAGCTGTCCTTTAGATGGATATTTCTTGGTTGACAATGTTTCTATCGTCCATAATACATGGATTAAAGCAAAAAAAAATCTCACGACTGAAAATGTTTGTCATAGTGTGAAAGGAGCCCCCCACACTAGAGCTGTTTCCAAACAAATTAACACTATGTAAATTGATGATGTTTTAGTAATTGTTCCTGTTGTTCTACATTCACCAGGTGAAGAAATCACAGATCGAGGCTTAACCATTGCTTTTACATGATATATATTATTATATATTATGATTTTATGCTTAATCTGAACATATTGCTAGTTTAACCACTTAAAATAATAACCGAAAACTATGCGTATACCTAATAGAATAATTTGCAATCGATTTTAGGTTAGATAGAACAACAACAGCGGGAGAGGGATTCAATCCCGGTGCGCAGGGATTGTAAGTCTAATGCTTTACATTGCACGCCACGGAAGCATGTGGTAATGTAGGGGTTTGGGAGTTATTTAAAGCGGTCCGCTCATGTGAGAGGCAGTTTCGCGTGCGTCACGGAAGGGGGCGTTGCCAAGTTACTACGATCGGGGAGGAAAAAACACACGCTGTTTTACCTGATGTGTGTGTTCAGTTCCAGGAGCACCTGTTGCATCTCTCCCTGCAGTCTGTCACACTCTTGCTGACTGGAAGCCACCTCCGCCTGCAGCCTGTGACACGTCTTCTGGCAGTCCCTCTGCTGTGGACACAATACAGACCTCAATCCAGTGTGAAGGCAAATATAAGCAGGGGCAATCATTTAATTCTGAACATTATGTGGAAACAAGTGTTGACGACAAACAACGCATTTACAGTAGCTGGTGGCATAGAGCAGTGGTTCTCAAACATGTTCATGCCAAGGACCCCCAAATTGATACGTATTTGGCTGCGGACCCCCATCTGAAAACATTGTGCCAGGGACCCCCAGAAGAGAATATTTGTGTTAAAAAATGCACACAAAAAAAACAAAAATTGGACAGAGTATGCAGCATGTGTGTATTGTATGTGAAAATTAAAATAAAATAATAACGATGACTTAACAAATATATTTAGTTTTTTATCAACCAGCTTTCTTTATCTTGCATGGGGCATCAGCTTTTAATAGACATCTCTAGTCTGCTATTCTGCTCTCAACATGCAGATAGCTGATACCACTCCGTTTGCCTAATGTCTCGTGAAAGAGCCTTTGGCACACCTCGGGCAAGATAGGAGATATCAAGTGAACCAACCCTCACCTCCTCTCTGGCCTTGCTGTGCTCAGCCTCCAGTACGGCCAGTCGGGTGTCAAGCTGCTGGGCCCGGTGGCTGAGCTCAGAGTTTGTTCTGATCAGGTTGGCCTCCTTCAGCCTCAGGGAGCACACCTGCTGCTGCAGCTCCTCCTCACGCTGTTGTAGGAGCTTCCTGGGAGGAGAGATAGAGGGAGGGGGGAGGGTGGGTGGATGGACAGATACGCAGTCAAATATTCAGTGTTAATGTAACAAATGGATAAATTAACAGAGGATCTTACTGGTTCGTGGTTTACCTATGATCCTAGATGACTATTTCTATGCATTTAATGTATTACCTTGTGTTTTCCTTGCTTACTGTAAGTCGCTGTGGATTAAGAGCGTCTGCTAAATGCCTAAATTGTCAATTGTAAATTGTACTGTGTGATTAAAAGGGAGTCACACAAGTCTGTCTAGTGAGAGTGTTTAATGCACGTTAATGAACGTGTTGTGAGCTTGTAGATCTGCTATTTTCAAAGAACATTGACAAATCTTGACAAACGCATATCAATATTGGGGTCCTTGACATTAAAATGTTTGAGAACGACTGGTTTAATAAACAACTTGAGGGAGTGTTGGATTCTTAAATCTGTAAATGAACCCACCACATGGACGTAAACTAACCCAAAAATGATATTGTAAGCCTCCCCAGCCTGTAGCCTCCCCAGCCTCCAACAAGCTCACTTAACGATTACACTAAAGCTGCTCAGTGTGTGTATGGAGCATGTTGTATTAGGAACACCTGTTGAATGAAAAATAAAAAGGAAACTGCTTGACAGAACACTTTTGACAAAAAGCCGTTTCTGTCTGGTGATTTGCTTGACAAAAAGCAGGCTTACGGGACTCCAGGGCCACTAAGCCAAAATCTTAACCTTTTTGTCAGCTGCGATGAGACGCGCCCTCTCGGCCTGCAGCTCCTCCTGCAGGCTGGTGGTGGCATTGCGGCTGGAGGAGTTGCGTGCCAGCTCCAGCTCTCTAATCTTGTGCTGCTGACGCTCGATGTCGGTCGTCTTGCCGTGGACGTTCTGCTCCGTCTGGACCAGTTTGGTCTGGGCCTGTTTCAGCTCTGCACATAGCTGGGGGAACCACATCACCATGATACTTTCATGTCAGAGTACACTAGGCGTAAATGTTTTCACAGTGGAGGTTCGTTATTTTGTGGAACGAAAGCCATTATATGTATAGCACAGTTCAAAATTATTTCAACATAAATAAATAAAAATCTAATATATTAGTACCATCCATTTTTGAGTATATTGCTTAAATGCTTTATCTTGGGCTGGTTGAACCTACGGTAATACTGAAAACATTTATCCAGGCCAATTATCTCTCAGAGCTTGTTGATTCATTAATGACACTACTATTCCACCATTCTATCTGGTTCTCTAATTTTGTGCGGCCTCTGTCTATAATTCTGCCACCAGCTGTATTTCATGGGAACTGTATGTGACAATAAACACCTTCAACCATTTCATAAGGGTCTGCTGTGAATCATTTGTAACCTTGAGTTTTTCATGGTCCAGCAGAGCGTTGTGTCTCTTCAGGTCCAGGTTCTTCTCCCGCTCATAGCGCAGCTCTCTCTCTGCCGAGGTGAACAGGCTCTGGGCCCTATGCAGGTCCTGCTTCAGCTGCTTGGCCTCCTCACCCTTCTGGACCAGCACACAGTTCTGGGACTGTAGAGAGACAACAAGGAGAGATCGTACGACGTGTTGTGAGCTTGTAGATAGCCTATTTTGCATGACATGCTTCCACGGAAGACAAGCCCCACTTCTATAGAATCCAAATGACTGAAATCAGTCGTGGTGACTGAGAACTGTAATCTATGCATAATATAGCTCTGAAAGTGATCCAAATGATCGTGTATGATGTAACTGTATTAGGCAGATCGTTCCGTTTTCCCCTAAGCTAAAATCGAGTGTGGCGTTCCTGGGCGTTCACGTCTATCTCTGTGTGAATCTATAGTGTCCCAGTCTTTTCTTGACTAAATGTGTAACATTTTAACAACACATACTCAATGATACATTACTGTAACATGATGGTCTGTGGGAGTGATGAGTAGATTTCCTTTAACAGGGTAGAAAGCCAGGGATGGGTCATTCAGACGTTCAGAACAGCAACATCCCACCTATAAGACAGGAGCTGAAACAGAGAAAACATGTTATATTGACCATTTAAACCCTCTACACTTGGTAAACTTCATTGCAGACAAAACTATAATCACAAAATATAATTTTGGATGCTGACTTGTACAGTCCTACTTGATGCGTTTAAAGGGTGGATACCTCGTGCCTTTCTTCTGTTGGCGAGGTAGTAGTGTCGAGGAAAGCCTCTGGTTGTCTAGGGCTTGCCTGGGTTTGGTTGTTCAGGTCAGGGAGAGATAGGGTTCACATCAATTACCGTAATGTATCATCAAAGTCTAAACCTTTTTTTTTAATTTTGCAATTAATTTTGGTTCCGGCCACAGTACACTTAAACCAAGATCATCTCTGCTCAGACAACCTAATTTTTCTGGTTTTGTGAACAAACCAACATTCAATAACGCACTTAACAATACTAAAAACTCACAAAAGGAAAAAAAACTACACCAACCTAACTTAAATCGATTAGAAGACAGCACAAAAAAAACAGTAAAATGTACAGGATCCATCACATTTTCTCAAAACCTGGAACAACTACATTAATGAATAGCTGTCACATCTTTAAGAAATCTTTGTTATTATCATTTAGGCCGTATGTAAAGTTCTTTAGGGTAAGTATCCTAACACTGTTTCATCCCCAAAAAAAGTCTAAAGCTCAACACATTTGGATTCGGATCGGTCACAACATTGGGGAATCACACATTGATCTGTGTTGTACCTGAACCGTGTTGTAGATGATGCGTATGGTTTTGCAGTCTGGGTGTTCTGGTAAAGATTTGGGGACGATGCGGTACTCTATCTTCCATGCTGGATGGTTGCCTTTCTTCACACCGTAGATGGTCGTACAGTTGGCCCCTCTATCCTGGAAGAGAGGAGTTTAAAGTTTACCACATAAACTTGAATCGTCTACCAGTCTTGTTGCAGTGATGATAAAATAGTGTATTTGTGAGTAATCGGGTGTGCTTTTATGAGGACTCTCACCTGCTGTCCTTGTTGCACATGGCGGTACTGATGTCCACACTGGGCCCGTCTCCCCACTGACTTTGCCCTGGTCACGGGCCTTACTTCTGAGCCTTTGTAGTCAAAAGGACCCCCTAACGGCTCCATACAAATGGTACAGTCCTAGCAGACAGGAGGAAGAAGTGAAAGCATGGAACATTAGAGTGGAGGAGGAGGCTGCACACTGCTCTTTTTAATCTCCAAATCATCTCGGAAATCTCAGAGAAAACAGCACAAAGGGGAACTTCAACTCACTGCTCCAATGCTACCGTTAGATTACAGAGAGAATTATGGTTCATACCTCCTCTGGATGACTTCTCTAGATACATTTTTCCATTTTCTGTGGAGTCTTGCATGGAGTGACTACACGAGAAGGACAAGAAAGCAGAGGACTGAAGATGGGAGAAATGGGAGGAGAATATGCATGAGTCCTTCCTATCATTAGTATTGAAGGAAATAGTTTAGAATCAAACAACAGAGGTGCTATTTTAAATGTACAACAAGCCTTCTGCAGGGACGAAACAGATATTAGTATCAGGTTTGATACTGTGTGTGTGACTATACTTGTCAGGGTTAAATGTCCCCACAAGTATATTAGAATTGACAGAATAGACATTGTGAGGGCAATTTTCAAGGTCCTCACAAGTGAAATAGTTTGTTTTCTGGTTACAATTATAATTCTAGAGTTCAACTTACAATAGGGAAAATATTCAGGTTAAGATTAGACATTTCACTTTTCAGATGGGGGTTTATGTGCCCCAATACATTTTGGTGGTCATTGTCACACACAATTTTGAGAGCTTTGGATTTAGAAGACATTTTGAGAATCGGCCTCAGGTCTTAATGGGTATACAACAACTTCAATGAGACATTACTTCACATGCATGTTGTAGGAGTGAAGTGATTTCATTCACCAGCAGCAAGATGTGATATTCATCATTGGACTTATACTGTACAGCTGAGACAAAGAAATACACATTAAACACTTAAACCCTCTCTGTAAAATGGACCTAAGATGATAGATCTACACGTATACAATGCTCTGTGAAGCATTGTGTATCAAAACCTATTAAAAATAATTGGCAAACCTGATGTAATCAATATGAACAAGGAACAGTATGCATTAAACAAGACTAGAATTACAACTACATAAATGGATTCTAAATTGGACTAATATTTTACCCAACTAAAGGGCATGAGCAGTGGTGGACATTTTGTGGTTCCACAGATAGAATTTTTTAGGTTGTGCATAGAAATAAGAAATGTAGTTGTGTACACCAACAGACTTTTGCCTTCATTCGCTGCCACCTAACTTTGTGTAAACATTTTCACAGTATATTTTATACACAGGCGCGCGCTCGCGCGCACCCCTCCCCCCACACACACACAAACACACACACACATTGTAAACAGAGTTCTCCACGCTATTTCTAATTATTACTGGCTTAAAACCGAATTCACATAAACATACAGACATCTAACAACTGAAACTCACCTCGATCTTGGCTTGGAAAAACAACTTGTTTGAAGCAAACTTTATTTACATACATCGCTAAACAGGTCTTCTCTCCCGTGGCTGCTGCTCGATCAGCGATGATTTCCGCGTTACTTTCTTCCACTTCCGTTGTGCCTGAGTTGACTTTTGCCTTAGTATGTTTCCGTTGGAGAACTTTTCTTTCTTTACAATATATTACTATTTAAGTCCATGATTATATTGTATGACCAGAGCCAATGGAGTTTCAACCATGTACTGTTATAAAGAACAGTTCATCTCAAAGTCAAAGTAAGATAACAATGTATTGCCATTTTACAGTGGCATACAACATAAGGTACTCTTTTCCCATGAATATAATAAAAGTGAGGATTATTACTGTTTGTATTTTATTTCATAGCGATAACGTCCCATATAAGACCAAAGTTCAGTCAACATGACAAAAGTCAACACAATGAATTAAAGCAATTTTTGAAAACTCATTAATGTAAGTTAAAATTCCTAACTTTAATATCAAAGGTCATTAAGTTAATGAGAAGTGAATTGAAACCTTTTGAGACTGTGAATTCATTAATGTAAGTTAAATTCCTAAACTTATCAGATCTCATTGAGTTAAAGAGAAGTGAATTGTATTTGTTTTACAAAGTATCTTTACTTACTGTAGTGGAGTGAAAGTACAATGTTTGCCCCTGAGATTTAAAGGAGTAGAATTGAATCTTTTTAAAACAGTAAAATATCCAGTAAAGTAAACATTACCTAAACATTTTATTTAAGTACAGTAATTATGTTCATGTACTTAGTTACTTTGTAATCTATAGTGCTGTTCAATAGCTGTATTGTCCCATGTGTGTGTCTGTTGATAATGAGAAGCCATTAATATTTCAACAACTTTTATTAACGATTGAAAAGTTGACACTTTCAAAAAACAAATGAGTGTTAAACACTAAAACAAATTATAAGAAAAAATAAATGTTGGCCAAGTGGCCTGGCCCAGCTTCTTCAGCTTCTGAAAGACAATGAAACATAAACATTGTTAGGTGTATTCATTGTATAGTGAAATCACATGTTCTTTCATTTATAGTTTTATTTTCATTCTATTGCAGGGGTCTTAAACGTTTTCAAGTCAAGGACCCCCTAGCTGAGAGGGAGATGAAGCATGGACCCTCGTCTATATTGTATAAAACTGTGTTCAGATAAATATTTTCTGCTCCTTTTCCCTCTACAGCAATAACACTTTGTCAAAAATAGCTATTTTACCAGTTCATGCTATTTTTGCTCCAAATCCTCCTCAGAAAAGGAACGTTAGGATTCAAGTGGTTAAAAAATATATGCGGACCCCCTGTAGTAACTCTGAGGACCGTCTAGAGGTCCTGGATCCTCTGTAACGTAACGTAATATTTGGAGTGGGCCTAGTATTAGTGTTAGCATGTAATTGGATATTTGTCGAATGTGTTTGACATGATTACAATTATTAAAATGTTGATTTGAGCTTTGTCTCACCGGTCTAGTCGTTCTGCAGACGCAGACGCAAAATCTGATTCTGCAGTTCCAAGATTTGGAAGTCTCTTTCCAGACGCCTCCTCTCACTCTCACGGTGCCAATCCTGCAGGTTGAGCTGGGTCAAGAGTAGACTTTGGCCGTGGAACTCGTTCTCAAGTGCGTCCACTTCGGCCTCTGTCGCCCTCTGGGCCTCGGTGACAGCTTTTGTCATGTCTGTGATGCTGCTCTCCGGGTCTCGGATGACACGCTGAAAACAGTAAAAGTGGAAGAAAATAAATTACACATAATGTTCATATACATTTAATTATATAATCATACATTGGTGGTATGTGGTGATTACTCTAATTAGGCTTTGGCATGAAATAATTATGTCTTTTGCTAGGCATTTAGAATGAACATAAAGTTGGAGCTGAATTAGCTTTTTAACCATGCTTCGTCGCCATGCGGTTAATTAAGATCTGTTAGAGATATTTGTTGAACACACACATTGGTAGGGTTTAAGTCTAGACTGTTATCGAATCTTTCAGGCTTTTTCACGAAAATGCATGTTGTTACATAGATTGTATCGGCTATAATGTGATACATATATAACTGTAGGCCTATATGTTGTTTTAGAGCTGGAGGGAATACAATTAATGCTAATTTTAGAAGAGGGTTTTATGTAAGGTTAGACTTATTTAATTGTCCCAAACATATAGGGCTGTATCTGGCAACATATAACTTCAATGTTTAACTTACGATTATTTCTTGAAATTGTCCCTTAATTCGGGAGAATCGGACTCCAGGTTGCACGTTGTTGTTCACGTTGTTCGCCATATTTTCTTTCTTTCTTTCTTTCTCTGTATGTTGGGGTGTATGTGGGGTGTAGCTACTGAACTGGCCTTATATGCAGGTCGATTTGACCTCAAACGGGTGGCGCCAGTTTTTTTCTAATGAGGAGAGCGCTTGTTCTTTGAAGTTACAATGAGTTACACAATGTGGTGGTTGAAGTTGATTGGGATCCGGAGAAAGATCACTTGTTGTGAGACTATGTTTATGTAAATTGTACATCTCTCTGAGGTGTTTCATTATTTGTCCCTTTCGTGAAGTTGTTTTGAAATCAAATGCTTTTAATGCATTACGTGGGTTAATTTGATTGGCTTAATAAGTTCGTTTGACCACAAGTGTCAATTAAATGTTAAATAAGAAACAGTAGTGTTAGGATTCCAATTGGTGTTGGATTCAGCTTGCTCTTTGTTCATGTGATTATTAAGAAATTCTACCCATATAAGTAGGCTAAGATTTTAAAACTGATTTGTTTATATCTTCAGTACCAACTTTTGTTTCCCTGTAGTGTATTACAAATCATATATTATATTTATTTTTAATTTTTGCATTTTTGTTCTTGAAATAGTTAAATTCATCATAGCAATGTTTTAAAATTTGTATTGATACGATAACAATGCTTCCACCCTAATGCTACATAACCTTTACCAGCTGGTAATCATACTATAAACGTAGTTTACATGAACATATCTCTTCATAAATACATTTGGGTTGAAAATATGGGTGTGTAATAAATACATACAGACATAACGTATTTTCATTTAGATTTTTTATTTATTTTCCTTGTTCATTTATTCCATCCATGCTGGCTGCTTTTGGTTCTGTTGGTAGAACGAGTATATAGGAGTAAGGTTGATTATTTATTACAAAGTTTTTGTTTGCACAGTCATGACATTTAATCAAAGAACATTAAACATGTTGAGAATAATATTTCCTCACCATTTGTGAACATTATTGCACAGGTTGGACATGCGCTGTTTGGTTCTGCTTGTTCAAGGTCTTTTTTGTTGACGAGCAGTTCTCCGTTTTTGATGCACAGTTGGGATAGCTCTCTTTTGAGTCCATCTCTGTCTTGCTCAAGGAGCTCCAGGTTCATCATCACCTGCGTGCCCAAAGCCTCAATGTGTGGTGCCATCTTTTCTTTTGGAACATTCTTGTCCCCACATCGGTACTTGCAATAAAAGCAAAAGAATAATAAAATTAACTCGACATTTCAGTAGAATGAAGTCTTAGGAGTAACATTCTTCTTTGTCCAGGTCCTGAATCTTACGTTGAAATGTGTATTACCACATGCATACATTGAACATAGTACTTATAGTTTTTACAGAATCTGCTTATGTGCAATTAATATATATTGTCAAATGATAGATCTTACATTCAACAATTGCAGTTTCTCTCGAATCATTCTTCCTTCAGCTGTGAGTCCTTCGGGAATTTTTGATGGGGAGTTCATCGTTATTCTTTTTTTGGATATGCTGTGTATTGTGTGTGTGGATCTGCTGGTGTGTTGGTCTTGGCGAAATAATGAGGGATGAGGCGTTTTTTCTTATAAAGATGCTCATGGGCGTGTCAATGATTTTAGGTACAAGTTCAGTCTTGCACTGTCAAGTGGTTGATTGTTAATTGTACACAAAAACCAGAGTATTTGATGACAGGAATGTCGCCATGGTTACGGGTGTGAACTATGGTACCACCTGTCTCTCAGGTTGCCAGATCATGTGCGCATATCCCCCCATGGGTATGGACTAGTACAGGTGTCTTCTTTATTTCACAAGGTTTTCTTTTATTTTGCGTTGTTGTCTATGGGTAAAATAAATGGGTAATGTGAACAGGCAGCTGTGCATACTTTATGCATCAAATAATGTATTTGTGCATAACTATTAAATGTTCTGTATTCAAATGTATTAGCGTTTACAGTATGCCTTGTTCACAGATTTGAAAGAGAAGCACTGTTTCTGAAGCTTTTGTTCCAAAAATGATGAATAAATGTGTGTGCCAATTCATCATATACACTTTGACATCAAAGTGGCATGTTGTAGCAACTTTCTGTGCGTCCGAACGATTGTGACAAGAGGGGCCATTAAGTGGAGTGGTCCGATATTTAACAAGTGGTTTGTTCCAACGACACTTACCTATGGGAATCAAGAATGGAATGAGGAAATGCTCTGTGAAACTCAATGAGGAAGTTCCAATGTTTGGAACTACAGCCCATCTGCACTGCGGCGAGTGAAAACGGAACGTAACTCTCTCTTATACGGCTCTGGTCTGATCCAGGCATGTGACACTACAACCAATGACATTCAAACGGAACATCCAATGACCACCAGGTAGTTTTCATTGGCACACCCACAAGCACTTGTCTTTAAACCCGGAGCTATATTATTGTCTCGTTCATTCATTCCAACGACTGCAGCATTAGGCCTACTCACAATATAAGACTCAGCGACACAATGGCCTCTCCCACCAAGATTCCCTCTGGAAAATCAACGGAATCAGCAAACATTAGCGAGAAATTTCATCTTTTAACCGTAAGTTTAAACATTTAACCGTAAACGGTTATTCAAGATGTTTTTTATGTAAGACAAGACGATGCTAAGTTAACGGTTTAAAGTTTGTCTACACTGTGTGATTCGATTTTTTTATTTGTTTCTTTACAGTACGCTTGTGAGGATGAGGGAGTGACAAAAGAGCAAATGAAGGCGGATTTGCACAACTTAAGTGTCAAGACCATGATCTACCTCAACTCACTAAGCCACAACAAAGAAATGCTGGCCCAAAAAATAGCCAGCATGAGACAGAAAAATGCTAACCTGAGCAAGAATATCAGCTATCTGCAAAGGCGCAAACGTCCCCAGCAGAAGAACTGTGCATCCTGTGACGCCTTCTTTAATGAAGGTAAGATATATTTAACATTCATGACATATATCTTAATCGTAATACTGTGCAATAAACATATTAACACAATTAATTTATGTTCTGTAACGCCAACTTTAGCACTTGTGGAGGACATGGACTGTGTTCCTGTAACTCCACCAGCAGAGGATAAACCGGGAGTCCAGACCCTGACAGAGGAGGAACATGGAAAACACGAGGACCAGGAGAAGCCAGAGGAAAAGGAAGAAAAGTTAAAGGAGATTGAGGAACTGGAGTCAGATATTTCTCTGATTCCTGGCCCTCCATCTCCTTCTCCTCCAAAAAAGAAGAAAAATAAGACCACCTGACAGATTTATTTTGAATAAATGTTATTAAAATACAAAGATGGTTGTCCAATTCTTAAAAGCCTAAAATGAGGTAATGTTAAATGTAGCTAAACATATATACAATTGATGCTCTTCATTATCAACACTGTGTAATGTCCTGTAATTTTTTTGGGAATTCGTAGAATGGGTTCATTGTCTGCACAGTAATAACACAAATACAACAGATAGATAATATGTGGGCTGTTTAATTGAATGCAAAGAAACAACGGAATATAGATCAAGAAGATGATACCATTTCCTGATGGAGAAATCTTGGAATTTAGACTCTAGGTAAAAGTATCAATACTGTGATTTAGATGTACTCTGTTACTGTGCAGGAAAAGTCCAGTTCTTAACATGTACATGAAACAAGTATTGCTATCAAATTAACCAGGTAGAAATACTCATGCAGAAGGTCCCTTTTTACAAGTTATCAAATGTCTTGAAAGTACAAAACCAATATGCACCAGATGGGATTTTATAGTTCGCCTAGTTTTAAATGGCCACAATGTCTATAGAGCGTCGCAGTTCCCGCCCACTTCCGGTTTTTTTTGGTGCCGGAAGAAAAAACTCAATGCATTTTTCCATTGACATTTCCAAAAATATTCATATCTATTAATTTAAGCCTCGAATCAAGCCATCATGAGAGGACATGAATCATGACCATAGAACGTTTTTTTCTGTGATTTTTTTTTTTTTTAAACGGCAAAACAAAGGGTATTTATTAAATATAGTATATCATATAATTAAATATAAAATAAAAAAAAATCACAGAAAAAAACGTTCTATGGTCATGATTCATGTCCTCTCATGATGGCTTGATTCGAGGCTTAAATTAATAGATATGAATATTTTTGGAAATGTCAATGGAAAAATGCATTGAGTTTTCTCTTCCGGCACCAAAAAAAACCGGAAGTGGGCGGGAACTGCGACGCTCTATATATGTGTGTTTGACTATTTAAAAAAAAATACTGGGTTTAATCATATTTGAAAAACTATAGGATTCTACATCAACTCAACTACCATACAGAAGTTTTACCTAACAACAGAGTCAAGACTACAAACATATAATAATATAGCCTACCTACAAAGTCAACACTTGTAGTATTTATTTTAATACATGTCTTTTAATACATGTATGGTGTTTCATGTGTTGAGCTTATCTCAAACCTTACCATACAGCAACACTTTTTGAAGCCACTATACCAAGACCGACTGTCCCCATTACAAATACACAACAGCTAACAAAAATATAAACGGCTTTATATATAGGCGACATGTTTCTTAACATGCTGTTTGCTCATACATCTAATGAAACGTTTGATATGACCATTTCCCCTGCTAAACACAGAGTAGTCGTACACCACTTAAACAACCCAGATCGATTTAAATATGAATACACTGTATTGACTAAAACACAATTTCCAGTGACTACAAAGATGTTGCATTGTCATCATGTTAAATAACTACTGATTAGGGAATATATGCCTGAATTAACAGGTAATATACCAACGCCAACAGAGCTGGTACTGTTGTATTTCCATCGGACTATATAATATAATAAACTATGTTAAATTGTAATTCATATGAAAAATAGAATCGTGTTATTATAGCATAGTTTATTTTAACATATAGTCGGAGGGAAATACAGCTGTAGAGCTTCATTACACTGTTCATCCACAAGCTAATATTCGTTTATCTTGCAGACAGTAGGCTACAGTTTGACATGACAATACAACGCGTTTGTAGTCATCATGGGTTTGTTGTTTACGGTGTGTAAAAGAGGTCAGCGTCAGTGTGCATTTTAGCCTATAATAAACACTGAGAACTATGGATCTACCGCATCATATCAATCAACTCCGTTTATCTACATTATCACTGGACATGAGCTTTGTTTACCACAGGGTAATCAGGACTACAAATTCCAGCACGTAATAAATATACCCTCCTCCCCCCTTTAGTTACCATTAGTGGGGTACCTGTCATTTATCAGCTTAACAATGGCGGAGGCCCCTATTTTACACCTGCAAATAAAGAATGTGCCACACGAAATCATGTTTTTTTTGAGGAAGAGCTCCAAAATCTCTTTTAAATCTCGCTAAACAAGGCCTGCAATATGCAGTGGAGGAATATGTACACAATATTCATGTTTCTACCAAGAAAATAGAGGCACAGGTATATCACTCACAAAGAAACAGGAAGAAACCACATCTTATTGTTATCAACTATATTGACAACAGTATCACCAGACAGGAGGTACATGTACTCAAGTACTGTATTTGAGTACATGTACTTTGTTACATTCCACCACTGTTGACGATGTCAAAATCAGTATCACTGCATTAACTTGTCTTGTGATGTTTACCATAGTGTTTCTATTAACATGCAATCTAACAGATTGATTCAGGATGCAAAAAGTAACATTTGTTAGTCTCATGATTTGTAGCTTTACATATGGAATCAAAATATAAACGGGAATTACACGTTCCTCAACATCAATCTAAGGAGTGATTCAGGATTTCAAAGTAACACGGTCAACACATCAGTAGCAATCAATGAGCATTGTAACTTTTCCTCAGACTTGTACTTTTACCTCTATCAAAAATGTTAACATGCAAATGTATGTCATTCAGATTGATTCAGGATGCTAAAGTAACATCAACACAACACTGTAATATTGTATCAGTTGACTTTTCATTTGTACCTTAACAATGTCATAATCAACCTATTATTGTCATTACCTAAGTGAATACTCCCATTGCAGTATACAGTACAGTATATGCCCCTCTAACTTATCACTGTATAGGCCTAGTGAATAAAGATGCAATGTTAAAGTTCAAACCCAGCTTAACACAATCACATGTATATTTAAAATAAGTCTTCACTCACTATAATTATTCAGGGCAGAGGGTTACTGCTCCGACATTTTGGGTTTGTTTCAATACCTGGACCTACAGCGTTCTAAGAATGCAGAGGTAGAGGTTTGTTCCACAGCAGTGGAACAAGCCAAGAGGGAAGAAGTTGGAGGCACAGCCAGTCACTAAGGTTGTGGTGAACTGAAGCACAAAAGGAAGCCTGTATTTTCCTCTTACACATGCAACAGGTAATAAAACACACACACACACACACACACACCAACTATATATGTCCTGGTAATGGTTATGATTTTAGCTTCAATCAGAAAGCAGTACACCTGATTCATCGTTTTTCTTCTTCAAGTAAACTGTCAGGAGTGTCTGAGGAAACCTATGAGGAGATAACGTCGCTGGACACCACACCAGTCAGCTACCTGGTCCAGAAAACTCCTGTATTGTTACCTCTTGGAGAGAAAATGTACCTGGCTGTGGTCTGAGCTACCAGGTAAATGGTTTAAATGCACTTTTGGGATGAGAAGAAAACATCACATATGCAGTTACACACACACAATATAGCATAGTGATTTATTTTACACAATACTTCCAACACAGAAACACATGATCTCAACAGCCCCCACCAAAAAGTATTACTGCTCAACTCTGGTGCTAACCTTTCAGTATCTTTGGTTGAAAGTTGGTGAGCATGTTCACAACATACCAGATTTCATTTATGTTGTGCAAGCGGACGTTGGGGATTCTGCCAGAGACTATTTTAAATGTTTTGATTTTCGAAATAGCCCATTCAACATGTATTCTGTGGTGTGCAATGGTCTTTGTTTTGCTGACATCAAATGCCGGCATCTGGCGGTTAGATCGGACAAAGCTAGGGATGTTTAATTTTAGCCCCAAGTCCTCCACATCTTGCTCTATTAGGAAACCCTTATCTGCCATAAGCCCATCACCCTGCCTAAGGTAGCCTTGCTCTATGAGATTTCTTAGGAGCAGTATGATTCCACACTTCCTGAATATCTCCTTGTCTGATATACAACCTGTAAATAGGGTTGAACAAAACATAATAGAGCCTCTTGGGTCAACAATAATCAATGATTTGAGTGTGTTGGTAGACTTATAATTTGTAAACGTTTCGCTCTGTAGCGCCAACGAGCTTGGTTGCTGAATTTTTTATCTCTGTGCAGTTCAGGATTGCAAATGTGCTAGGGAATTCAGACTGGTATGTTGGTGGCATTTTCTGTGTGATTAATCTCTGTGGGACCACATAGGAAGTCGCCCAAGTGTAGTGAACATAAAATCAATCCAAGAGTTTACCAAAGTGCTTACACTTTGATGACTTATGTTAAACTTGAAAGCGAGCTCCTTATGATCAAAATGTTGATGTAATTTCATCAAAACTAGGAGGAGCTGCTGATGCAAGGGTATGAGAGTCATTTGCTGATCAACTCTTTTGTAAATTAGGGCTGCCATTTGTGGGGGATCTTTTTCACTGTTAGGAACGCTGAATACTGTGCACAGGTTATTAAATTGCTCTTAGGTAAACCCTGTGTTATACTGGAAGAAATTTGGAATGGTACTGTGCTGAATTCTTTCTGGGGTCATTTCAATTTGACTTCTGAGAGTTCGCTCTAAATGATCAATTTGTTTGAGCAGTTCAGCCTTCTCAGTATCCTCTTCCTTGCTGTGGGGTTGGATTTGGACCTGGCTGTTGTAGTCAGCATGGTATGGCTCCAGGGCATTCTCGTCGAGGGATTCTTCATTGGCACAGAATTGATCCTGGGCACAGCAACCTAGAAAAAAAGGAAAACAAAAGTGAAATTTGAATTAAAATGTAAATATTTGAATGCAAAGCCATAGGTTACTTTGAATTCATCATGTTGTGTCGTTGTAATTATATTTTGTATCATTTCCCAGCGATCATTCTTGGAGAAAGCACAGCCACCAGTACCATCTTGCACAAGTGCAACATCACCCTTATGTGGCGAAACCAATCTTCCCCTGTCCATTGCCAGTGATGTCTGCGTGCCAGAGCACAACACCACCAGCTTCAGTTTGGAAGATGCCTGCAAAGTACAGGACACCACAAAAGACCAAGCGTCATGTCCACATTGGCATGAACAGAGAAAGGGTAGAACCACAGCCTCAACATTTGTAATGGTGAACAAACGTAAAAAAAACAGAGGCTTTTGTACATGATATATATTATCCCAAGCCATTCAAATCTAGTGCAACTAGTTATGGATCACAGAACGAGTCTTTGGCCAGGCAGAAGTACAATAAAACAATAAAAAACTTTTACATCGTTAAAGAGGGAGAGACCTTCACCATTTCTAAAACTCACCCGTGCTACTACCAGATTCAAGGTCAGCTGCTACTGAGTGGCCTAGAATTCTGTGACTTTGTGCTTTACACAAGAGGCGATGTGTTTTTCATAGAGTGCACAGACACACAGCATTTATCAATAACAAAAAATTCCATGTTAACCATTTTACTGGCAAGAAATGAGCTGTTAGTACTGTATGTTAGTATACTGTATCTGTTGGGCACTTTAGGCAGTGATGCTTATGTGTGGCAGAAATGTTAAAAAAAAAGAAGCTGTTTTTGCCCATTGTCATGTTAACCCATTAAGAACCGAGGCCGATTCAACAAATTTCCTCTAAATCAGTTGATCTTAACAAATATTGGGCCAAGTACCCCCAAAATGATATGTATTTGGCAGCTACCCCCACCCCCATCTGATATTTTTTTGCCAGAGATCCCCAGAAGAGAAGATCTGTTTTCTTTTCAAATAGTCAACCACAAAAATATTGAAAAATAGCAGATGTACAAGCTCGCAGCACGGCACAAAGTGACTCGCTGTGAGCTTGTAGATCTGTTATTTTTTAGATCACTGTTTTAACTCTTTTATAAATCCTGATTTTTCAGAAAAAAACGTATTGTTGCTATGCTACAGTGTGTATATATATATATATATAATCTAAAATGATACAGATGCTTTCTTGTTTTTAATGGGTTGTTGTAATGGGTTAATTTACAACATTTATGCTGATATATACTGCATTTATGCAGTTTTAATTGCTTTATTAAAAGGTTTACTGACAATATTTTCCCCCAATGTGAGACTTATTTACTTGTATGTAAGTGCCACAACCACTATTACATCGTTAACCAATATGACTTATGCAATCTATTCGGTGACGGGGGGAGGCTGACATACATACATACCCATTTCTGCTGTTTCCTGCTCGGTGTCCTGCTGTCCAGGCTGTGTGTCCTTCTCTGTGGCAGGCTTCCGCTTTGGCAAACATGTCTTGAACCTGGAGAAGAATTTATTAGAAAATAATAGTTAGAGGGTACGCTTAATAAGCTGTTTATTGTCACTGTATGAAACAACAAAATGTTGTTTAGTGCATCCACATAAAACAATCAGCAGCATCAACAAAGAAAGAAATACTGATAGAGCAACATTATGTCATAAACTATTAGTCAGTCATAGTCAAGTCATCATACTGTGTTGTCAAAGAAAACATCCATAACACATACAATATATCTTAAGAAAATTAACATTAAATTAAATTAAATTAAGTGGGGGACCACAAGGAATCATGTAATATTGCACTTGGCATCATAAACAGAGAAAACATAGTTTGTGTTCACCAGCTGGTGCATACCATGTTTCCTTGATTGTGTACAATTTCTGCTACACCCATAATGATTATATTGCTTATATCAGCATCAATGTTATAAGGTTACCTTTTTTTCGGAGATGGTCTGCATGTAAGGTGTGACCCTCCGGTATCAACTGGGTTAGGGTGTAAGGCTGTTGGCTTCACATCAATGAAGTGCTAGAATAACATACACACAGAAAATATATCCCCATTTAACTTTATTTTTTTAATTCAAAACGTGTGTTCCAAACTTTATACATACATGCATGGAGAAGTTAAGTCCTACATCAATTTGACCTACGTGCATGTTATGCTAACATTAGCCACTTAGCTTAGTCTCGTTGTCTCTATTTATCGTACTATAGCCACAGCTCCATGTGGATATTTTATTTGTTATTCATATGGATAATGCGAGGCTAGTGACGTTAACACTGTTCTTCTAATAATACATAATTAACTCTATATATTTGGCTAGCCTTGATACTAGACTGTCCGTGCAAACCAAGCCAGCTTCTATTGTGTTTCAATCGTTCACCCTGCTACTAAAGGATATAGTATTAACGTAATCTTTTACTAAAACATTGTTAATTCAATCGAATAATAAACAAATAACTTACCTCGGAGCAAATATAGGTGAACTTTTCCAGTTTAGGTTTGGGCTTTGGGAAAGGAATAAAAAAATGCTCCCTCCAAACGTTCTGGGTACCTGGGATCACTGTTGCAGGTCCCCAAACAGCAACGTTTCACCATGGCGTTGATATGAATGTTCTTGATAGTATTAATATTGCTAAGTAATAACTTTATTCAATCGCAGCATTCAATGGCACGAGCGGTCGCTAACTTGCTTGTTGTTGTGAGTTTCGCCTCCAGTTACGAATCCTGTTTCCGGATTCTGCCCATCCGGTTTCGCGGTGCCGCTTTGTTTTGGTTCCCCAATCCCTATTTAAATGGAATAGAATTTCCCCGTGGGATAATACAGACGCTAAATAGTCTCCGGATAGTGCACGCACATTTGTATTTATAAACTATGCCGAATCAAGGATTTTATTAGCACGGACCTATTTTGTGGTGAGACGTGTTTCCGGTTCTGCCCATCCGGCCACTTTTCTTTTTTTTTTACTTCCGCTCCCGACCGGATCATATACCCGAAAAGGAATGATGCCCAGGCTGTTACCAGGTTACCATAGTAACAGGTTGTGACGTAGTCACGTTTACGTGAATCAAGGCCGGGAGGAATAGGGGCGTGTCCTCAAGCCCCCAGAACCCAGTGGTTTCATTGAAGCCAAATGGACATGGTGGCCATTCATGGTAGTGCAGGCGCGTGCAGGCCTGGGGTTTCAACACATGAACGAGAAAACGGTTTCGACCAATGGGCTCGACTCACGAGCATGCGCACGAGCTTGCGCACGGGGCTGCGCGCTTCTGGGACGCAAAACGCGTCACTGTGACGCAAAACGCGTGTTCGGAGCCCCAAATAGGTTTCGCCCACCAAATTTCCAACCCGGAAGAAAGGGTGAATTAGGCCCATGCGCTGGGTGAGCAACTCAATGCAAGTGGATGGGAGGAGACTTCTGGTGCCCTCTCTATTATTTTTAACTCTATGCGTGTCCTCCAGTCTTTTGTTATAGAGCTAAAGTTTAGTTGAAAATATCCGAGTATTATCTCAGTCTATTATTGTCTAACTTTCCAGTATAACTTCACAAGCTTCATGACAAATCCATGACAAAAACTAAGTGGTGCTTTGCTAACCATTTCTTTATGACAAGAGGAGTACTGTATCACCGTTTATGATGCCTGTAAGGATTCAAAATTCGTTGAGTTCATTCATTTTTGTATCTTTGGTGAACGTCATTCTCTGCTGTTCCCTTATTCAGCCACTAGGGGTCGTTATATTTCAATTATAACTGGACAGTTCGTTATAACTTGGCAGTTCGAAACACTGCTAATGTCTACAGTGTCCTAATAGTAATATTGAGCCTTTAAGGGTGACTGTTACCATTGCAAAGATGTTTGGATATTCCTTTGTGATTACAGTGGTGTATATATTTGTATTGTTCTGCTAATTGCTTATATATTACAATGCTTAATTATAGATGTATTATATTTGTTATTACAGAACTGCTGTAAATGATACTGTGAAGTACTGGACTAATACAGATACAAACCAAGTCACGTCTCCTCATCAATTCCTTGCATCCTGACCGATGCACCATCTTGATTATTGCATATACCTGAAAGAATTAGCATTCACACTATTCCCTATTTAACAGTATATATTATAAGCATTTACTAAGTATTAATCTTTTGATACTCCTTTCGACCTTTTTTTTTAAGTGTCTGCATAAATGTCCTTGTACTTGGTAATTACACAGTCAAAGTAGCCATTAGTATTCAATGAAAATGTTAACACAAATAGATTTATATAAAATACAGCTCACAAACATACAGTTCATAGATTTAATAGTCATCTTATATTTAAAAAGAACAGACAAAGCATCGCAGGCATGGTTTTCAAACTTTATACTTAAAACAATACATTCTTTAATGATACATTTATATTTGTGGCATAATGACATATACATTAGAGTTCATTGCTAATTATAATTTGTGTTAGTATTAGTAGTAGTTACTATTGTTTTGTTGTTTAATATTATAAATAATGTTTCTTGGCCCAATGATTTTGACACTACTTTCACTTTGCCAGTAGAGGTCACTGTTTGTTAACTACAGCTTAAATCTGCGCCAATGCTTCATAAAACGTGTCTGGCCATAGTTGTGTCCATTTTGTAATGTTTACCAAATAATATATTGGCACTTCTAAATATATGTATCCCCATTATTGATTCACTCATCTATCTATCCATCCATGGAAATATAGACTGATAGATTAAATACATGTTGTTTTCTTTGAAAAAGGTTGACCTGGTTGTGTGTCATTTTAGGGATTGACGTCCATTCCATCCAGCAGTTAGAGCTTGTATTCCACTCAGCACCTTGTTGTGCATTCTAAGTATAATCAAAGCTGTGCAGTCAGTTAAAATGCTTTAACACGTAAAATGTGTTATTGCTGTATTAAAAACAAAACATTTCCATCCATTAGAAAGCCATATCTGTTATTTTTTGTTTCAAACATATTTCAATGTATTAGTAGTGATCGTTTTTAACATTAGGTTGGTTTAGTACAGGTCTATTGGGAGATATTTTTCAACATTATTTGTTATCAAGGCCAATGATTTTATTTGTGTTGATTATATTTCTACACATTATTTTTTGGTGAAATAATAATCAAGTTACTTATCATATATGCAACTACCCAGTGTCCACTGGAACATATGGTTTAGTATAACACATAATACGTTAATACAACAAAATTGACATATTTTTATTGTTCTGACCAGTTATTATTGGAATTGAATACGCTGTGAATATAGAGACAATGATATATATGCTATTTGCAAGCAAGTTTGAAACACTGAAGTCTTTCTACATAGTTATCATGTCATGTTTAGTGAGTATATCATTGTAGTTTCACTTCATAATACAGGAGGAAACATAGTTGATATATGTCAACCGGGTTAGGAGCTGGGTTGAATCCAAACCTTTGTATTTTGTATGAAAGATGTTTCACTGCATTACAGGCACATTAATATTACTGAATGGTGTGAATACAACAAAGCAAAATGGTTGTGATTCATTCAAAGACCAGTTTTAGGAGACAAGACCAATTAGCAGTTAAACAACAACTTAAGAAGAATATCTTTATATATGTGTATGGTCTTAAGGATCAAACTGTTTGCATGAGTAGGTAAAAACACCAGTTTCTAGGAGTCACGAATAATTAGCAGTTAAAGATCAACCTAAGATTATTATCTTTAAATATGTGTATGGTCTAAGCATCATTGGATATCACATTTATTTCAAAGTTTCCCTTTGTTTTTCTTATGTGATGCAGAAACCTTGTGATTCTTTATTCAAAAATCCATATCACTCACTGTATTCTTTGTAAATGTTAGAGGAAATACGTAAGGAAACAAAGACCAATTATAGGAGACAAGACTAATGAACTGTTAAACAATTTAAAAATAATATCTTTATATATGTGCATGGTCTTAAGCATTATTGTATGTTGCATTTATTTAGAAGTTTCACTTCTTGCTCATCATCAGTAATAAAGGAACCTTCTGACTATTTATAAAAAACCCAAAACACTTATTTGTATTCATTGTAAATGCTAGACAAAACATATGACAAAACATAGTTTTTGGGGATTTGGATTCTACTTTCACCTTTCCAGCAGAAGTCAGTGACTTCTGCTATTAATTAAAGTTCTGAATTCACCATATTTGTTAATGCCATATCAATGATTGTTAGAGGTTCAACATATTGCTATTATTATATTACATATAGCAGTAGTTTCAACAGTAGGTTGGTTTACGACAGTACTATTGGCAGATATTTATATTATCGATTTTTTATAAGGTGCAATGGTCTCATTGGTGTTATTTATAGCTTTAGAGTTCAGTTTTTGATGACATTAGAATGAAGTTAGTTATAACAAATGCAATTATTCAGTGTCAAGTAGAACAGATTGTCTAGTACCACTCATAATACTTTATCAAAGCAAACTTCACACATTTTAATCTCATTGTTCTGCCAGTTAGGTTTAGGATGAAATACCCAGTATATTGACAGTGATATAATTGCCCTTTGCAAGTAAGTTTAAAAACACTGAAGACCTTCTTCATAGTTATATTATGTCATGAGTACAACACTGAGCACATCTTTTACTTTCAGCTTCAGAATCGATATTATTCAATGCCTTGTAATGTTCTTGAAATGACTCACTTTGTAATACAAGAGGAAACATTGTTGGTCGTGTCAACCTGTTTATGAGCTGGGTTGAAGCCATACCATTTAGTAAATTGTATGAAAGACTCTTCCCTGCATATCAGGCACATTAATTTTACTGAATGGTGTCAATACAACAATGCAAAATGATTGAGAGATATTTGGTACCACTTGACAGGAGCATTAAAGGAACACTAATTTACATGTTGATTACTTCACCATCTTACACATAGTACAGGGAGTACAGGGATTGACGTCCACTCCATCCAGCAGATAGCTTGTATTCCATTCAGCAGGTAGAATTATGGTCTCCCACAACACTTTAAACTCTAAGCTTTGATTTGTGCAATGATCAAACTGTTCTATGGATAAGTATGTAAACATACCAATTGTAGAAGGCAATAATAATTGGCAGTTAAAGAACAACCTAAGATTATTATCTTTAAATATGTGTATGGTCTTAAGCATTCTTGGATGTGGCATGTATTTCAAAGTTTCCATTTGTTTATCTTATGTGGTGAAGAAACTTAATTATTTCCCCCTAAAACCAATAACACTGACTGTATTCATTGTACATTTTAGACTAAATACATGAGCAAACATATAGTTTCTGTTCAACATTTGTTATGCAGAAAAATAAGTAGAGGCAAAGCACAGCAGACATTAACTTAAGAATATTATGTGTATGGTATTACTTGTATTGCATGTTGCACTCATTCCAAAGATTCACTTCTTGTTCAACTTAAGTGATGAAGCTCCCTTCTGATTGTCATTCCAAAAAACTTCAATCACACATCTGTATTCATTTTAAATGTGACGCAAGTACTAAAAACATAACCATATAGATATACTTTTCAAACACATGGTTAGAAAAATAATAAGTAGAGACAAAGCATGGAAGATATAGTTTAAAGTATTTATTAATAAAATGTATGTTTGGTACCTATTCTATATGCATCTCCATCAACATATTTGGTATAATATATCATATAACATTTTTATGGTTATATTTTAAGATTGTATATAGGCCAATTAGGTATTAGAATAACCATAATGTTCATTATTAATATGCCTGTAAATACTTTGTTTTATTATTGATACTCTATTGGTTATTTTCTACTATTACTACCCCTAATGTTATTATCAAAAATGATATTCCAAGTTTTAAGTAAATTCATCATTTTCCAGGGTGAAGCAAAAACCTGCATCCTATTTCAACCAATTTAGGAGTGCTTGGGAAAAATTCTTGCACCGATCCCTTTGTTAAAAAAGGCGATCAAGCAAGCTCCTGGTAAATGTATTAAATTAATGTCACAATATGAAATAAAGGTAGAATTTGCAGGGTGGCAAATATATTGAGGATCAATATCAATGAATCATTGTTTAACTTCTATTACATTAATTAATTAATTTAGCAATTGAGTCCTATTTTGATGCATGTACACTGGCTGTTTTATCTATTTTCAAAAATGTTTGATTAAAACTGAAAAAACTCCCTGAAACCACTGTTCTATTTAAGGTTTGATTTAATTCTAATAAGTGTTATAGCTTTATAGCCCTAGAAAGAAAAGGCGAGTTAATACATTTTCAATATGCACATGCAATTACATGGTAGTGGGTCATGACAATGTAGTATTCAATCCAAAATGGTTTTTTTTATCAATAGTTTGAGCAAATTATTTTGTCTCTGTTTGTTTTTCAATTCAGGGATGGTCAATATTGTAATGGCTCAAATAAATTGGGTACTACACGTTCACGTTCCACTACATAAATCTAATGCAAATACCTGAAAAGATTTACCAAAAACATTCCTGTAAGTGAAAAAGGTTAAAGGCAAAAGAAAAAGACATCATCAGCAATGCAGAATTATTCAACAGCTTCTGAAAAACAGGAAAAAGGTGTTAGTGTTGTTTTCCAATAAATGCTTCACAATCAATATTAACAAATTAAAAAAGAAAATGCATTCAACTGATGAATTAGAAATAGTTGTTAGCCATTAACTAGCCCTGCAAAGTAGAAAAGTGTTAAAGACAAATCACAATGCTACAATATGAATAATATTTCAAGTCAATGTTTTGGTACAAATCAAATGTAATCTAAAATGGCCAATCACAGTTGTGGTTAATTACACATTACATAGCATTCAATACACAGGGTTCCCAAACATTTTTACTAATTAATTTTCAAAACTTTTGAGAATTTTAGGTCAGGATTTTGAAGGTGTCCTTAGAATTGGCCTCAAGTGTAATTCGGTTAAAGGGAAAATCTGCAATCAAATATCAATGAAGTGTCCGTTTTGAGATCTTTTGGACTATCTCTGGAACAGAAGGTCCATTAAATGCAGCAACATGGGTGTTGATTTGTAGTGCATTACTGGGCTGATTTGACCTAAGTGCCACCAGAGATTGTCCCGGCCTTTGAAATTCTTCCGGGGTTCCCAAGCCGAGATCACTGTAATTGCCTCCAAACTTGTCACAGAATAACGATCAGAGCTGACGATATGGCTATTATTTAGGTTTCTAACCCCACCTTGATCAGTGATCAGACTCATGGTTTGACTAATTCCCTGATAGGCCAATCAAACCTAGAGATGGTAGGGGTGAGGAGACATGGAGAGGGGAGGAGAGGAGTGGAAAGAAAGGGACAGGGAGGGGGGTGATGTAAGGGGTAAGAGGAAAAGGGAGGGGAGGAGAGTGGACGATAGGGAGGAGAGGAGAGGAGGAAAATAGGGGAAAGTGGAGGAGAGATCAGGGTTGGGGTGTGTAGGAAAGGATGGGAGGAGACAAGGGGAAGAGAGGGGAGGGGTGAGGAGAGGAGGACAGGAGAGAAGGGGAGAGGGGGATAATGAGGATAGGGGTAAGAGGAGGGGAGGAGAAGAGGAGAGGAGAGAAGGAAAGAAGGGGGAGGTAAGAAATGAGGAGAGGAGGAGATCAGGGGAGAAGAGAACAGTGCAGAGGGACCGGGATGAGTGGGAGGGAGAGTGGAGGACAGGAGGGGAGGGGTAAGAGGATGGGAGGAGGAGAGGAGAGGGGGAAATAAGGGTGGAGGGGAGAAGAAAGGATAGTAGGAAATGAGGGGAGACGAGGGTAGAGGCAGAGTGGAGGGGGAGGGAGAAGTCAGGGAAGGAGACACTAGGGGTGAGAGGAGGTTAGGGGAAGAAAGGAGAGGAGAGAAGGGGAGAGGAGGAGACAAGGGGAGTGAGGGTGGAGGAGAGGTGGGGATTAGGGGAGATTGCCCCGGCCGTTGACGTACTTTTGGGGTTCCCATGCACAGGATCACTGTAATTGCCTCCAAACTTGTCAAAGTAAGACGATCAGAGCTGACAATCTGGCTATTATTTAGGCTTCTAACCCCACCTTGATCAGTGATCAGACTCATGGTTTGACTGATTCCTTGATAGGCCAATCAGACCTAAGAGATGGGAGAGGAGGAGTGAGGAGACAGGAGAGAGGAGAGCGGAGGAAAGGAGAGGAGAAAAGTGGAGATGAGGGGAGAGGAGGAGAAAAGGGGAGGGAGGGTGGAGGAGAGGAGAACAGGGGAGTGGAGGAAAGGAGTGAGGGTGGAGAGTTAGGGGCTAGGAAAGGGGAGAGGAGAGAGATCAGGGTTAGGGAGATGAGGAGTCAGGAGAGGGAGAGAGGTAAGAGTGGAGTGGAGGAAAGAAGGGGAGAGAAGGGGAAAGGAGGAGAGAAGGTGAGGGAAAATGGAGGAGAGGAGATGAGGGGAGAGGAGAGGAGGGGAGAGAGGAGGGTTAGGGACAGGGCAGGGGAGGAGACGGGAGAGGGGTTAGGGAGGGGAGTGGAGGAAATTAGGGGAGAGAAGGGGAGTGGAGGAGAGGAGAGCAGGGAAGTGGAGGAAAGGAGGCGAGTGAGGGTGTAGAAGTAACGAGGGGGGTAGGGGAGGGGGAGGAGAGATGAGGCGAGTGGAGAAGGGGGAGGAGCGGAGAGGAAATCAAACTTGATGTTAGGGCCGCGAAGCTTTGGTTATCAGTACGTTCCAATGTTTCCAATCCATTTGTATTGAGCAGGCAGATGAGATTTTGTGCTAGAGTGGCACCAAAGAATGCGGTAACGTGTGGCTATGAATTCTTCCTGCCGTTGCCGTGTCGACAACATCTCTGGTGTTCACCATGTCTATAGCTGACTCACAGGTTCCCGGAAAATGTGCAATGACAAGGTTGGTAACCAAGAATTTCCATTGTTTATAATCTCTCTGTTATTGAGTGCGACAGATACATGTGATTTATTAGAGTCAGGCATGTCTAATATGTTTGGAAAGCACATTGTCACATTGGCACATGTGAGCACAAGCTTGTCTTGCAGACTTTGCACTAGTCCTGGTTGGAGGATAATACGCAGTACACGGGATCATGGTAGCTGTAGTACGTACGTAGTACTCCAGACTGTAGACATTGTTCTGGTCTTGAGATGTAAATGTGATCCAACAGTGTGCCCTTGTCAGTGGTCTTCTCCTTGATCAGTTGCGTGTATCCTCTGGACTCGATCAGCCTCGCGATTGGAATATCTGCACTGGTCAGTAGATTTTCGTTGAAATCACCACAGACTACGATGGGATGGTGATCCATCACTTCTAACGCGTCCAGAAGCGCCTTCAGATTGTCCATGAACAGGCCTTTGTAACCTGGTGGTCTGTACACTGCAGCGATCAGGAGCTTGACAGGGGACTATCTTGACGACTACAAACTCGAGGTTTGTCACATTGTGTATGTAGCGCTTTTCACATGCCTGGAAATGGTCCTTCACATACACTGCAACGCCACCGCCATTCTGTTCTGCAAGTTCAGGTTGGTTGGTGTATGAGATGTGCTTGTTGCGGCTGAACATGGTGTATCCATCCATTTGAAGACTGTCAGCCACAAAGGAGCCGGTGAGATGTGTTTCTGTCAAGCACAGGACATCTGCATGCATCAGTTCGTGATGGCTTCTGATGTCATGAATGTGCGCTGGTAAACTTTGCGTGTTGTGATGGACAATTGTGAGTGTTTGCGCTAGGCCTGTCGTCTCTCTATACTTCAACAGTGGCATAACACTGTCCAGTGAAGCGGTCTTCATGGATTGCAGGGCAGCAGTGATTTCTGGATCAGCATAGATTTTCTTCTCATCGTAGTCGATGATGTGCAATCCTTGCAATGTAGTTGTCCTACTGAGGGCAACATAGGCCATGCCTGGTTGGAAGATCCGTTTCAAGGAAACCACTGCGGATTGTGTAGTCATGCCTTGGACTTTGTGAGCTGTGCAAGCATATGCCAACTTGATGGGAAATTGCATACGAAGCGTTTTATCGCTCATGTGGTCCTCCATTCTTTCGACGTACACTTGTGTAGTGCCAGGTGTAGTTTTCCGGTATTTCTGTCCTGCTTCAGGCTTGTCTACATCAAGCCAAAGCTTGGCTACTCTATGTCCGTGCATCTGTACACTATGAATCTTGCCAAATGTCCCGTTCACAAGGCCATCCTCCACATCTATGTTCCTGATGATCACAATTGGGGCGCCTTCTGCAACCTGCAAGTTGTCAAGGAGATCCTTCTGCTCTCCTGTACAGGGACTAGCAAGTCGAGTCTTGTGGTTATGGACTTGCTTGTAGTCTTCGGCGGGAATGTTAATGATGTGGCTGTGGAGCTCAGACAAAGATTTGGCGTTGTGTTCAGCCACCTCTTTGTTGGTTGCGAAGATGTGCACAACATCCTTAGGACATTGATCACGCACAGTCACTCTCTGAGCAAGGAGTGCTTTGTCTGTGTCACTCAGCCGTTCCTTCTTCGCCTTGACTCTCAACCTATTCAGAAGCTCTGCATAGGGCACGTCATCTTTCTGTCGCATGATCTCTGTCAATGTGATCATTTGAAAGTGTTCGTGCAGAAGGTCCGCTGTGCCTTCCTGGAGCACGCAGAGCGGTTTCCCACTTGACGTTGGAGGGAGCTGGTAAAAGTCACCTACTGCAAGTACCGACATGCCGCCGAATGGCCTCTTACTGCCTTTGATCTCTTGCAGTCTCCAGTGGATGTACATAAACATGGCTTTTGAAATCATCGACACTTCATCTATGATGATGATCTCTGCAGCTCCCAGCTTTGATCTGACGTCATCCAATTTGTTTCCCAGTCCTATATAGGGTGGTTTCAGGGTTCTTGGCAATTTCAACAGGGAATGCAGTGTGTTTCCTGCAATGTTGTACGCCGCAGTTCCCGTAAACGCAGACAGCAGCACTGTGGGCATGGATGCATCAGTCTCTTCAAACAGTCTGGGGAGTCGACGGAGAATCCTTGTTGCCTCACCGTAGATGCACTTGATCAGGTGCGATTTGCCAGTTCCAGCACCCCCAGTGACAAAATAGAAGAATGGTTCGGGTTTTGGGTCAAGTAGGCTCTTGAAGCACCAGTCACGTACAGAGTGAAAGATGGAGGCTTGTGTTCGGTTGAGGTTTCGACACATCGAACGCAGAAAATCAAGGCTCGTTTGCGGAGCCGATACCCTGTGACCAACAATTGTACCCACCTCTTGACAACTGAACTCTGGGACGTCGTCTTGTTCGTCGTCTGCCTGTGGATCTTGATCTTGTTCGGCAAGACATTCCATCCGTTCAAGCTCATTTTCTGGGGCAATGTTGGCCCACGCATCTTCTGCAGGGCCATTCTTCATGTACTCTTCTAATGCATGTTCCACTGATTTGCTGTGTTTCTCAAACTTGTTTTTGTTCTCGGCAACAATAGCAATTACGCGCCATGTACCTTCTTTCCCTGGTATTCTTACAGACGCAGAATCGTAGAACTCCTTGTAGGTGGGGAAGATGTCGGTTTTCAGTGTGGTCTGATAACGATGAGGAAGGTAAGCTTTCAACAAGTTCCCGAAGTATTTCTCGGGGTCCTTCTGTTCAGAAAATTTAGCATATCTGATAACTGCAGGACGACCATTTGTGCGCTTCTTAATGGTTCCCATGTTGTCAGACAGCTGTAGGCATCCCGTCTTTTTTGCATTCCGACCATACACGATCCTGTACTCGGAAGCAAATTCTGCTAGACACATGTCGTGAAACACTGGTGTTTTGGGTCTGGCGTTGTATTTCTCCAGAAGTCCCGACATCCACACTTGGTTTGAATCAGCTGGTCTATTCTGCAGCAGGCTGAGCGGGAGGCTCATTTTCATTGCATTGTCATCTGTCGGGAGGAAGACAACTTTGCGGGAGCAATTCTTCAATGACAAGCTGCAAGTCCGGGCCACTGCCTCCTGAGAACTAACCTGTCTGTTTTTCACATAGGCATGAACAAGTTCGTTCATTGCACCCCTCTCTGTCACTTTTGTTGGGTCTATGCCTTCCACAACTTGTTTTAGAAGCTCACCCATTTCATGTTCGGCCTTGGATATGTAGGACAGCATGTATGAGATGCAAACAAAGTGGTCCAGGACAAATTGGATATCCATGTTCGCATTCCATGCCTCCAGTAAAACAGGGTTGTAGTTGTTCACATAGCCGTCCTTGACTCCACGCTTCATCAAGAGCACATGGGTGTTTCTCATCTCTTCAAGACAGCTGTCGTACTCTTCGTGAGTCAAATTGCACTTTGCCAGCAACACTGAGAGATCGGTCACTTCTGATGGCAAGTCCTGAAGTAAATCATACAGTGGTTTGAGTTTGGCCAAAGCAGCTTGTGCTCTTTCTTTCTGCAGTTTGCCAATGCCATCTGTTCTCTTCTTTGCATTTTCATTTGCTCCTTCTCCTCCTTTCGCACCATCATTCATGTTGTCTTTCGTGACCTCCGTGAGCTCAATCGGGCATGGGTCCGTTATCCAGGTTTGGTCCACTGGTGCCTTGGGGAATCCAAACCTGCATTTCCTGTTACCTTTCTTGCAGGACTTTGTGTGGTTTCTGCTGTGCATCTGAACTTCTGAGACAATTCGATGAAGCACAGGATTTTCGTTTGGATCAGGCAGCTGGCATGAAATGTAGCGGTCCGCAAACTCGCATATATTCTCGTCCGGCACTTCTCCAAGGACGGGGGCGTCGGCTACCCATATTAGGGCGTGAACATGCGGCGAACCCCGGTTTTGATATTCTATTCTATGAAACCAGTCGATGACGTGTCCGATTGGGCGAGCCTTAGACCTTAGCAGTTTTGAATACGCAGCATGTACTCGCTTGTCAAACATTCGCATGGTAGTCACTGCATTGCTTCTGAGGATGTCGCATTTCTCATTCCAGTCCAGCTTGTCAAAATCCACTATTTGGCCTTGTTGTGCCTTTATTGCGGTTATGACCTCTGGCCATCTGAATTCTGCAGCACTTAAGGTCAAAAAGAAGGTGGGTGGACCCAACTGGCGGACCATGGCAAACAAATCAAACATGGTCTTCTGCCAGTAGGCTGGAGTCCCCCTCAGTGGTTGCATGAACCTTGTTGCATCTCGGTTTCTGACCATTCTCTCAACTTCATGTTTGTCCTGCAACATCTTGTTGGATATCCGGCGACCATCTTTGGTAAAGGGTTTGCCTTTCCTCAATTGAATTGAGATGGTATTTTTTGCCATGTGTGTCTCAGTAACAAACTGTGCAAAGAAGAGATAACTTTGGTCTCTCGCAAAACGATCATCAACATTGAAAAGCCTTGCGTTGAAGTACCTGCTTGGGGACAGTTTGATCTTTCTCTTCCGATCCAACGTGTTTTCTCCAGTTGGAAACAATGTAGGGAAGGCCCTTGCTTCCAGGTTAGGGGCTGTGCTGTAGCTGACAGGCCGGTTTCCTTCGGCAGGGGCGATGCAGAATATGCCATCTCCGTATGTCATTGTCTCTTGTCCAATGTCATCCGGTTCCAAGCAACTGTCCAGGCCATGTCCAGGTCTCAGTGCATCTTGCTCATCTTCGGCAGTGGGTGGATTTTGATCCGCTGTTTGTGATGAGTCGAGAGTTTCAGTTGCGTCGGCTACTTCCATCATTTCGGCCTCATCGCAACTGTCCATGACTTCGTCTGTGGCTGTCTGTTCAACAGTGGGTAGGTTTTCAAGCTGGCCCTCCACATCTTCATCGTTCATGCTCTCATCGTCTCGAATTGTGATGTCTCTGTAGTCGGGGTGCGTCTCGATGAGTTTCCGCAAGCCCAGTATGACATTGGACATATTCACAGTGTGAAATAAATGATGGCCTTTGTACCGCAGACGTCTCTTCAGCTTCACTCTGTACAAGCGGGATGACTCGAGCCTTCTGGGTAAGGTGTTTACTGTGGTTTCCACGTCTGCTGGCACGCACACCACAGCACCATATATAGCGCTCTGTTTGCCTTTAGGAAGAGTGAGAATCTTGGAAAAAGGTATGTCTCTTGCCGTCATTTGTCTTTCCAGCACATTCAGTTGCTTGAGCTCTGGAGGAATAGCTGCAAGTTCCATGTTATTTGCAACTGCCAAGCCTGGCATTCTTCCAGCTACTACACTGTTGTGACAGCATGTACATATCCACTCTTTTCGCCTTTCTTCGGGTACACTGCAATTTTCCGGCCCTCCACATTGATCATCACACAAATGAAGGTATTTGCCTGTCAAGCAAGCAGCAACCACGGCGGGTTTGGTCGTGTATTTTGACCGATGACAAACAATCACTTGATCAGAGAATAGCGCCCGATGGCATGTTGTGCACACAAAAGTTGGTCCATGTTTTATTGTTGCCTGGAAAGTGGCTATAGCAGCTTTTAGTAGCCGATTCTGTTGTGCAGTAGCTAAAGCCACCTTCTCATTAGCTAAAGCCACCTTCTCAGTAGCTAAAGCTATCCTCACTCTTTCACGAATGCTCAGTTTGAGATGGACATCACATAAGTCCTTGTACTTGCTTTTTATTTTCAATGTAGAGCGGATGTCACGGCGCATCTTGAAGAAGGGGTCCGTTTTACATTTGCGGGCCATGTAGGACTTCATGAGTTCCCTGAACTTTTCCCCTTCTCCTTTGACCCTCTTGCTTACATAAGCCTTCCGCTTTCTTCTAAACTCCTCATCAGTGTGGTACCTCCTGTTGTCATTAGCCTTCCGCTTTCTGTTAACCTCCTTATCATTGTGGTACCTCCTGTTGTCATAAGCCTTCCGCTTCCCTTTAAATACCTTATCTCCTTTGAATCTCTTGTTTCCATAAGCGTAATGCTTGGCTTTAAACTCCTCATCATTTAACCTCCTTTTGCCATAGGCCTTATGCTTGCCTCTAAACTCCTCATCTTCATTGTATTTTCTGCTGAAATATGAGTTCTTGTATTTTGCTTGCCGTTCCTTGAATTTTGCATTTGTTATACATCTCATGGCAATGTAATGGTTCATGTATTCCTTCCTTGGAGTTTTAGGTTTTTCCTTGTTATCAAATTGCAGTTTATCCTTTTGTCTCCTTATAAATTTATTTTTCCGTTGTTTATTACTTTTGTTGATGTTTTCGCTTGTAGTGGGTGACATCCCTTGTGATGATGGTGCATTGTCTGTCTGCAGAGAATGCTTTGTGATTGGGGGTACAGTGTTTGTTTCATCCTGGCTAGTTAGATCGACAGGCACTTTTTGATGCAGGTTGTCAGCATGAACTTGTGTTGTTGACAGATGGGGTGACCGTGCATTTGTCTGCTCAAATGTCACTGGCATGAAGTCAAACTGCATTTTGTCAATCTTCTGTGAATGTAAGAAGTCAATTACCTGGTCAATCTTAGCCACCAGATCATCCAACTGAGAGAAGGTCATCATTACAGCTTTTCCTTGAGACAAAGGAAGGCCATCAGCACTTCTTGGATGAGAGTCAAACAGTCCATATCTTCCAGACCTGTCTCTAAAAACGGCAATGGTATGTGGTGATACTGTTATGAGTGCATAGTTGATATCTTCAGACAAACATTGAAGTCTTTCCTGAAGATTCAGCCACCAATGCCGTCGGTAAGGCTCTCCAGCAGCTCTCAAGAATCCCATATCTATGTTATGTTTTGTCACAGAGTACGTATTGTGTTTGGTTTCCACCTGCAGAGGCGTTTCTTCCATTGTCAGCAGGGATAACCTAAACTTCTTTTGTCTTTTTAGTTTTGCTATAGTTCTTTTATACAGAATGTCTCCCATGTCCAGTATCTTGTCCAGATCATCCATCTTCAAGTCATGACCTTCATGTAGGTGTGCCAGAAATGTCAGACCCATGCATGTACATTGCCGATTCTTTGACATTTGTGAATACTTATGATGATCTTGGCTTCTGGATGCCTGCACAGATATCACAGAGGGTGGCACAGTGCATGCTTGCGGTACCGGGTCATTGTTGGAATAGTTGGGACTAGTTGTCTCTTGTGTTCCTTCATCAACCTGTATGCAACTGTTTGGTGATTTACTATGGTCCAACTTAGCATCCCAGAATTTCTTTTTAGCGACAGATTTCTTCTTACGACCAGGCATGATGTCACTTAGTTTTAGATCTGAATTTGTATTAACACTTTTAGACCAGAGGCCGATTATAAAAATGCCTTCCAAATCCTAAGTAACTCCAAGTATTTATTGTACAATTACCAAAAATGTTTGTTGCTATAAAATCAACCAAAATATGTCGTATTAGTCACAATTTACTGTAAGCATCAACAATCGCCTTACTTACCGTTACAACGTTACCAGTGGAGCCGTTCTGGTCTGATGAGCACTAGTAAAAAAAAAAAAAAAATCAGAAATAATTTAGTTTTTTTGTTGCAATAGTACACCTGTAAGTAGACAGTAAATAGACACGAAGTGCGCCTAAAGGCCACTTTTAACTCATTCAGTGCCACTCGACGTCTAAGATGTCCGATGTATCATATTATATGTACATTATATATATTTTTTTTTGGAAAAAAATGTTTAGAACCCAAGATATCATGATTTGAAAAGGTTCTGCTCCATTCACTTCTTTTTTAACTTCTTACTGAAAAAGGCTGCATCTCGGCTCCTAAGTACTTTTTTTTACAATGAATTTTGGCTCTGGCACTCAGAAATAAGTCAGGCACTGAATGAGTTAGTGCAATAGTTCATATAAGGTAATAACTTTGTTGGTAAATCATGTATTAATTGATTAGTTTAGTGTTGCAAACACTATTGTTACTATTTATCTGTAGTAGAGTAGTGGTGAAACCCTTTTGTTATATTTCATTACAATTTATTTGACTGAAATTAGGTGTCAGCTTTGACAAAATTGAATCCTACATGGTCATGACCTCTATAATTTGTGTATATAAAATGTAACTAGGTCTCTGCAGGTCAGGTAAATTGGGTACCAGCAGTGTTTTAACTTTGCCTGTCAGTATGAAATCTGAAACATCAGACGATTCTATCTTCATCACTTGACGATTGAGATAATGTGTATTGCTTCGTGTGATATTTGAACAAAATTAAGTAATATCAAAATATGCTTCACAAAAAAAATCTGCCTCCTGGGGTCACTATAATTCATTATTCAATGTAGTGGTAATGTGCATGCAAACTTTCACTGCAATTAAACACTGCATTTGCAACATGTAGCATTTTGTTCATAACAAGTCACTCCAGCAAATTGAAATGTCAATCTTAGTCAATCAGGATGGAATATGAAAATTCAAACAGATTTGTCTTGATCACAAAACTGATCATGTGTACTGGTGTGCGTGAGATTTGGATGAAATCTGAAGGAGTTATGTCATAGTATGCATTTTATATAAGTCAACCTCCTGGTGGCGCTATAAAAGGCAGATGTGATAAGTGCACAGCATAGGTTTTTCCTTGGCCTCTAGAAAATGCACGTACAAAGTTGTACACAGATCGGTGCAGTTACAGGTATTAGCAAAAATTGGCCTGCTATAGCGCCACCATGAGGCTAATTTGAAATATGTGAAGTGGCATTTCTTTCTCAGCCTATAGGAAAGTGCATACACATTTTACAAACATTGCATGCTGTGTTCATGATTTGAGGCATTTTGTTCAAAACGAGGGGGTCATTGAAATTACAAACATTGACAACCACTGCCCTACTTCATTAAACTAGAACACACTATAACAGTAAAAATAGCAGATCTAAAAGCTCCCAACGCTTCGAGATACGTTACGTTTTGAGCTTGTAGATCTACTATATTCAGTTGTTTAAAGTGTGCTAAGTAACCACATAAAGCCGAAGTACAATTTGATGCGTTATGAGCTTGTACATCTGCTATTTTCAGAAAATACTAGTACTTTTACTATGGTCATCAAAGTATGTTTTGATGCTAAAATGTTTATTTCAAGCTCCAAAACTCTCCCCCCGTCCCCCCCCCCCCCCTCCCCCAAAACACACACACCATACTCCACACCACCCCCCTCTGTCATACTGTAACTATTCGGGGGAAAAACCTATCTACAATGTTATGCATTGGGAGCTTGTAGATCTGCAATTTTGGATAAAGGTTGACAGTCTTTGGAAGTGTGAGTACAAGGTGCAGTAGTGGCTAAAGGGTAGAGTGGCCGGATGGCAACTGCAAGGTTCACAGTTTGATCTTGGGCTCCCCCAAAATTAGTGTGGAATTTTCTTTGAGCAAAATGCTGAACCCCTAATCTCTCCTGATAAGCAGGTGGCTGGCATGGTTTCCTCTGCCATAGGTGTATGAATGTGTTTGAAATGGGTGAAATTTTGAGGGCAACAATTGAGTAGGCCTACATTTCAAGCTCCAATTTAACACTAATGGTGTGTCTTGCTCAACATGACCCCCCACAACTCCGCCGACACACAGTAAACCATGAGGTTGTAGATCTGCTATTTTTGGATTGGCAAAAAAATCTTAAAGGTGAGCTTGTAGATCTACTATATGCAGTTGATTAAACTGTGCCAAGTAAACACATACAGCCGATCTACAATTTGATGCGTTATAAGCGGTCAGAAAATGTGAGTACTTTTACTATGTTAATCAAAGTATGTTTTGATGCTAAAACGTTTGTTTATTACAAGCTCCAAAACTCCCACCTAATCCCCCCCACACACACACACCCCATAATCCACGCCACCCCCCTCTGTCATACTTCAACTATTCAGGAAAAAAAGGCTATCTACAATGTTATGCGTTGGGAGTTTATAGATCTGCCATTTTGGAAAAAGGTTGACAGTCTTTGGAAAGTGTGAGTACAAGGGCAGCAGTGTCTAAAGGGTAGAGTGGCCGGTAGAGCGGCTGGATGGCAACTGCAAGGTTCACAGTTTGAAAATTAGTGTGGAATTGTGTTTGAGCAAAATGCTGAACCCCTAATTTCTCCCGATAAGCAGGTGGCTGGCATGGTGGTGTATGAATGTGTGTGTAAATGGGTGACATTTTTATGGCAAGCACATTTCAAGCTCAATTTAACACTAATGGTTTCCGGCCTGGCGGAGACAATAAAGTGCAAAGTAAGTGAAAATAATAGGAGTTGGCATTTAAAATGTAAAGAAAATGTGTTTCAATATTAAGCTAATAATCTGGGGACCAACAAATAATTTGGGGACCCCTCTGGAATTCTTGATAACCCCATGCATGTAATGCGCCGATCTCTGTGAGGACGCCGGTCATAGAGATTATTCCATGATTTTTCAAAGGTACAGTAAAATCAGTTTTTGCTGGCAGCACTGGCACATTATTACACTATTGATATAGCAGTCAAAGAGTTAAGCTATATAGAGTGCTATATAGAGTATATATGTCACAGGGTGAATGGAGAACCAGGTAGATTGAAGACAGAGCGCTCGTTTTTAGGCACGGGGCTTCGGGGCGAGGCGGGGCTTTTCGAGATAGGGTTTATTAGCGAGGCTCGCGAGGAGGAGGAGGAGAAGGAGGACACTGCACTGCACTGCGAGGCGGGGGTTTATTACGTGAGGCGAGGAGGAGCTCCTCCTCGCGAAATAAACAGTCCTCCTCCGAGGAGGAGGAGAAGGAGAACGCGGAGAGGCAGGGCTTTGATGTGCCGACGGGGACCTGTCTTTTGTTGTTCCCCCCCACATAGCAACCAGGAAGCTACGCTAGGGGAACGCTGAACACGCGTGCACACGCACACGCTTGTCCACGACGGAGGCGCGCCGACAAGTGGAGCTTGAGGCCGAGGAAGCGCGCCCTCGCGCCTCCAGGCGCGAGTGCCCGCGCTGACCGGCCGATGCTCCACTTGTCGACTCAGCGCCGTTTGAGTTGTAAACCGATAGGGACAGAATAGTTATTTTCATGGATCACTGTGTGTGTGTGTGTGTGTGTGTGTGTGTGTGTGTGTGTGTGTGTGTGTGTGTGTGTGTGTGTGTCAGGGAGAAAGTAAAACAAAAGCCAGAACACAATAAAAGTATCTTAACAGTCCTGCTTTCAATAAACCAAAAAAAGCATGAGCGCGTGTGTGTGCGCTTGTGTGTGTGTGTGTGTGTGTGTGTGTGTGTGTGTGTGTGACTGAGTGTGTGTGGTCGCAGCCATATGTTTGTGCACAAGCCTGGCTTGTGGCTCCCTCTAGTGTTGCTTCTACAGAATTGCTGGGTGGGTGGTAAAAACGAACGCGCCTTCTTCAATCTACCTGGTTCTCCATTCACCCTGTAACATATATATTGGCAATGCCTCCTTAAAAACCGACAATGGATTGACCCATTGATAATTAGATCTAAAACGCTTTGATTTGCACATGTGTCATGTTATGTTAAACAAACCTTGCAGTAGTGCAGTCTGGGATGGTCCCCTCAGTCCAAAGCTGTGTTGGCCAAGATATCAGGTCCGGTGTAAAGCCACGCCACAGCTGAAAATTTCAATCAAAAATACTGTATTTTAGACAAAAAGTTATAAAAGTAAATGCATAGTGACAATAGCAGATCTACAAGCTCAAAAGTGATCTACAAGCTGTGAACTGGGCTTGTAGATCGGCTATTTAAAATAAGGCTACAAGTTTACAGTGAGCTTGTAGATCTGCTATTTTCAAATATGTATAATGCCTTGTTATCCCATGGCTACAGATATCTGCAAAATTTGGGAGATAATTGGAAAATAGCAATCTACAAGCTCACAACACGATGCATTGTGAGCTTGTACACAGCAACTATACCAATTAACTACACCACTGTACCAGTATGTCAACAGTCTTACTTAAGTAGGGGTGCCACTGCTATTATACTCCTTCTGGGTGAACACAGTAACTGCCTTTAACCCAAAATTGTGTTTTTGAGAGACCAATTTCATCCAATCAGGGGAGAGAACTCATACAGGACACAGCCTATCTAATCAAGTTATTGATTATGATTGGATGAAATTGCCAACCCACCCTTTATTTTCTGTTTAAAAGGGACCTGCAGAGACATGGTGTTCTCTGTTACTAAACAAACAAAAAGCAATGATGGCTATCAGCATATAGCTTTCTATAAAATGGACAATAGCAAATAAACAGTGCCAAGACAGGTCTTGAAATTTGAAACAGACAAGTCATATTAAGCTGAAACATTGGCCACATATGGATAAGACAGACATAGATGAAACACAATCAAGGCCTGTTAATGGAAACCAACAATGGGTAATTAATTCAACCCCTAATCACCCCTATTATCACCTTTCAGTCAGCTGACAACTCTATAGAAGCTTGAAGCAACACATACTTGTCACCTGGACCAGTGGTTCTCAAAGTATTGTAATGTGAAAGACCTTCCATTTTTAGCCAATGCGTTAGACCACTGACCCCCATAACCTAGTATCTCTGTGTATTTAGATGTAACCAAATGGACCCTTACGAGTCCATTTATATTGTATCCAAGGGTTACATTTATACACTCTAGGAGATAAAGACCTCAGGGTCCATTTGGTTATTTTGAGAACATAATCACATCATCATCATGCATAGCAGACCTAAAAGCTGACAAGTGAGCTTGTAGATCGGCTATTTTCAAATATGTATAATGCCTTGTTATCACATGGCTACAGATGTCTGACAATTTGGGAGATCATTGGACAATAGCAGATCTACAAGCTCACAACACAATGCATTGTGAGCTTGTAGATCTGCAATGTTCAAATAGCCAAAGATTAAATAGGACGGAAGTGGTTAATGTAGCCTATGTTTTTTAAACAATAATCAAAATCTACAAAGTAACTAAAGTTTTCAAATAGTTGTAGTGGATTACAAGTACAATAATTGTCTATCTATGCCATTTGCCGACATACCAAATCAGCAATGCAACACTGTACAGTACTCACACGGCAAATTTACACAGACACAGTCTGAGCACAAGGGCGTGAGCATGTCAATATAGGGACATTAGCAGATCTACTATTTTAAATTAGGTTAAGTGGTGTACACACACACACACACACACACACACACACACACACACACACACACACACACACACACACACACACACACACACACACACACACACACACACACACACACACACACACACACACACACACACACCCCTACCTTGAAATTTGAACCAGACATGTCATAGTGTGCTGAAACATTGGCCACATATGGATAAGACAGACACAGGAGACACAGCAGGTCTCCCATTAACAGGCCCTGAGCCTGGGCATCAACTAATTTATTCAACCCCTAGCCACACCTCTAATCACCCCCCTATAATCACCTTTCAGTCAGCTGACAACTCTATAGAAAATTGAAGCAACACACTTGTCACCTGGACCATTGGTTCTCAAACTATTGTAAAGTCAAAGAGCTTCCATTTTTTAGCCTATGCATTAGACCACAGACCCCCTAACCTAGTATTTGACCCCAAGTCAATGTCAATAAGCCAACATTAGAAAGTTGCATCTAAAATAGGATCAGCATGTTACACACCTTGCAGTAGATGTGGGATAGTGTGTCTGTCACCTGGGTCCACAACCAGAGCTGTAAAAAAACAAATACAATATTTTAGACACAAAGCTATTTAAGTACATGCATATCAATAGACAATAGCAGATCTACAAGCTCACAAGTGATCTTATAGACCGGCTATTTAAAATAAGGCTACAAGTTTACAGTGAGCTTGTAGATCTGCTATTTTCAAATATGTATAATGCCTAGTTATCACATGGCTACAGATGGCTGCCAATTTTAGAGATAATTGTTAAATAGCAGATCTAAGAGATTAGATCTAGAGATTTAAATAATAATCAAAATCTACAGAGTAACTAAAGTTTTCAAATAATTGTAGTGGATCAAAAGTTCAATATTTGCCTCTGAAATGTAGTGGATACAAGTACAATAGTGGATAGAAGTACAAGTACAATTTGTCTATCTATGCCTGCCAACTGTCTGTGTCGAGACGGATACAAACAAAGGTCCAAGGAGCTGTGTGTGACGTCACTGCCATGCGGAAGTAGTAAGCAGACGTTTATAGCCGTTAGCATCGGTTAGCCTAGCTTACGAATCCTTGTTGTTTTTAACCCAGTTTCAGCGCAACTGTGGCTGCTTAAAGTTAGTTTTAGCAGATCTACAAGCTCAATGTTAACAGACAAAATATATACAAATGCAATGTTGATTAAAAGCTGCATTCTGCGTTGTACAATGAATTGTTATAGACAGGTAAATTGTGAAATTATTTTATGAAAACAATTAGCTAGAGTCCTGGGGCCTGAAACAAACTTAACCTGGCGATTGCACGTAATTAATTTAAGGCCCGGCCCGTACATGTACATAAACGTTCACATTTCAAATATAAAGTTCTTAACTCATGGCCACGGATGTGCCAATTCTGTTCGGGCCCTCAGAAGTAACCGTATCTTCAGTATTGTTCAATAAAAAGCATTTTAATCCGATCGGTGGCCATTTTCTCAGCATGTCCGCCGTATGCTTTCAACTGCGCATCCCATCGGTTAGTAGGTGTACTGCACTCTGATAGAGTGGGCTAACTATGAGAAAATGGCCACCGATCGGTTTAAAATGTTTTTTTATTGAACAATACGGAAGATACGGCTACTTCTGAGGGCCCATACATAATTATAACATCCGTGGCCATGGGGTAAAAACTTTGTTTGAAATGTGAACGTTGAAGTAGATGTACGGAACAAAACGGGGAAAAGTGCAAACACCAGGTTGCAGTTAGCTTGGAAAGTTCATGGACGGATTATGGACGGTTCATGGGCGGTTTATGGACGGATTAGACTATATAATATAACAAATAACAATTATATTATTACTCACCTCACACAAAAGACGACGAAATGAAACTCCTCCGAAGAAAATATGTAGATCAGTGATAAGATATAAAGGTAAATGAAGTTAAATAGTTTGCAATTCCTCTCGATGTCTCCAACCAGCAAAACGAAGTTCTGAGAAGAAGGGGGGGCAAAGAGGGCGGCTTGCCTCAACATGTAGTTTCAAGGGTTGCCAGGTTTTGCGACAGAAACAAGCAACCAGGTCTATGAAAACAAGCCCAGAAGAAGCGAGTCCTTCGCCCTTTAAAAACTAGGCTATTTGAAAAAAGCCGATCAACAAGCTCACAACTCCTTGCGATAAGAAACTGCACTTTAAGAAACAATGCCAAAAAGTCACAACCACAAATATTTACGAGCAACTTGAGAGAAAAAGTAGCCACAATTCGCTTATAATAAGCGGACATGGCAACGTTAAACGTGTGTCGTTACTTGGGGTGCGTTCGAAAATACAGCACTGAGCGCACTGGCCAATACAAACTAATAGGCGAGTGTGCTCCGGTGCGTAATTTTCGAACGCGCCCATCATCTGACATCATGATAGAACAGCGGCATAAAACTAAAAGTAAAGTAAAAGTTAAAAAAAAGAAGTTAGACTAATGAAAATAAAAATAAAGACTAAAAGGAGTTAATGAGAAGAAAAATATGTTCTAACCTCTGAAAATGATCCTTACATTAATCTTAAAAAATGAATTTTACTGAAATATTTCTATGTAGTTATTTAGTTTTTTATAACCAAAAAGTAAAAAAACGAAACAACAACAGCAATAATAATAATAATAATAATAATAATAATAATAATAATAATAAGGGTAATAAAAATAATAATAATAATTTAAAATAATAATTATTATAATAAACCACAAAAGGCAGATAGATTCCTCCCAGGGAGTTAATGAGAAGAAAATTATTTTCTAACCTCTGAAAAGTGATCCTTACATTAATCTTAAAAAAGAAATTTTACTGAAATATTTCTATGCAGTTATTTTGTTTTTTATAACTAAAAAGTAAAATAACGAAACAACAAAAGCAATAATAATAATAATAATAATAATAATAATAATAATAATAATAATGATAATTTAAAATACTTATTATTATAATAAACCACAAACGGCAGGTAGATTCCTCCCAGGAAATGTCAAATGTTTCCTAAACAAAACCAAAAAACATTTAATTAAAAATAAATATCAATTAAATAATAAAACACATTGAATTATAAAATACAAATTATTTATTTGTCCAAATTAAGTCACAGGCTTTTAGATTTTTTGTAGGGCCCTCCCACTAATTGTGCAAGCCAATTACATTGTCACATCATCAGAGATCATGTGTAACCTAATGGAGTGGATTGGTCCAAAAATAACAATGTTTTTGCATCAAACGGTTACATTTTGTGCATTTGTGGCACCCCCTATGGATCAAAGTGGAAATGCTTTTGGAATTTCGTTGAGTAAACCACCATCGACATGTGATTCAAATTTGGGATTGACTGGACGTTTCGTTCGTGATTTGTGGTTTTTTTTGTAAAACGGGCCCCTCCCGCTAACTTTGGAAGCCATTTACGGACGAACGGTATGGACTATCAAAATTCTGTCGCATAAATACTCATCGCATGGGTCCAGAGATCATGTGTACCGATTTTTGTGAAATTTGGACAAAATATATGGGAGGAGGAGCTAAAAGTGTGTTTTGAAGAAAATTCAAAATGGCGGAAAATCTATCCTGACGCAAATGGGCGTGGCCTATATGGGGAGATGCGTCGTGACCCAAGGAATCCAGGGGAGAAGAAATTTTGATTTTACGACCTACGGTTCAAGAGTTATAGGCCAAAAGGTAAAGGGGGCTGTTATAGCGCCACCATGTGGCCGATTAGTGTAATTATTTTTTAAATAATTTCGGACTAAATTATGAACCTCCCCTCCAAATCTGGTAACTCTAGCTCTTACGGTTTCAGAGAAAAAAATACTTGAATTTGAGTTTTTTCACTTTTTCATTAAAGCGGATGGGGAAATTTAATGCACTAATAAATCAATATCAATTAAACTATTTAACCAATCTCTTAGCAAAATACAAGCGCACGATTCCAGGTCAAGACGGTCATTTTGAGATATGGCACTACATTGGGGAATAAAAACTGTGGGCTGTGATGTGTTTTGAAATATTGTTTATCTATAATATGAAGAAGAATAAAGTGTGAGGATTACTATAGTCTGGTTGCCCTGTTAGGGCAACCACACTAACTAGAAAAAGTGCTCCTTGGAGCACAGGTCTCCGCCAGGTCAGGTAGGTTATTTTGGCCTCCTGGTGGCGCTATAATAGGCTTATGTGAAAAGGGTGCCATTTATTCCTAGGCCGTGCATGGCAATCGGACACTGCATGCATGATTTGAATCATTTTGTTCTAAAAATGTGTTTTGCTAAATTTGACCTGCTGGTGGTGCTATAACAGGCCAATGTTAAAAGGGTGGCATTTGCTCCTCAACGTAGTGCAAATGTGCATTCAAAGTTTCACCGCAATCGGACGCTGCGTTCATGATTTGCGGCATTTTGTTCAAAACGGGCCACTTCTGCAAACATGACATGTCAATGTTAGCCAATCAGGATGGAATATGAAAAATCAAACAGATCCGTCTTGATCACGTGACTATAGAGATCATGTGTACCGATTTGTGTGAAATTTGGATACAATTTGAAGGCTTAATATCAAAAAATGTGTTTTACATAAGTCTGCCTCCTGGTGGCGCTATAAAAAGCAAATGTGAAAAATGCAGGCCAAAGGTTTTTCCTTGGCCTCTAGAGAGTGTGCATACAAAGTTTTACACCGATTGGTGCAGTTATAGGTAAAAACACAAATCGGCCTGTTACAGCGCCACCATGAGGTTGATTTGAACATTTTCAAATGGCATTTTTTCCTCGGCCTAATGGGAATGTGTGTGCAAAATTTCACAGAAATTGCATGCTGTGTTCATGATTTGAGGCATTTTGTTCGAAACGGAGTACTCCTGCAAACTTTGAAAGACAACTTTGTAATGTGTAATGATGATGATGATGATGATGATGATGATAATAACTATAGTAATGATGATAATAATAATGATAATAATTTTTATTATCAATGTTGGAGTTGAATTTCACCTTATGACCCACACAAAGTACAGATACTTGTAGCACGGAGACAATAAGGAAAAACCAGACTCAGACAGGCAGCGAAGGGTATAAGGAAACATGATTGTATTCAGATCAGAGAGACAATAGAAGGTTTACAGTATATCACAGGTCCGCAACATCAGCCGTCCGTCTCTCCGTCGTGTAACAGAGCAAGCACGAGCTTTTAACATTGTCCAGTAACATAAACATATGACATCATAGGATGTGACATCGATGAGGTTCCGGGTGAAGGTGGACTTCTCGGATTGGATGAGAGTCATAGGATGACAGATCAATCGTCCAGCCGTCGGAGGTGTAATCCTGCCATTGGTGGAGAGCGATGAGGTTCCGTCGTCGTCTGATGATGGTAGATGATGGTAGATGATGATTGTGTGACAGTTTATCTCTGGACAACAGCGTCCCCATGTCTGGGTCAAACACGTTTGACATCTGACTGCTCTGACCTGTCACTGGTCAGATGATGATTTGGGTGACACTAAAGGGAGACAGCTGTAGAAGAGAAGAGAACACCCAGATACCGTGTTCCCAAAACAATAGATTGCAGAGAAAGCCTGCATGAGTTCGACCTTGGCTTGCAGACACAGAGACTGCTAGTGGAGAGTACAGAGTACTTTTACCATGACAAAGTACAGGCCCATAATGAGACCATAATTAATAGGACATTTTAACCAGGTTAAGGACCCTAGACACATTATGATAATTAAGATAAGAGATCAAATGAAATGACTCTATCAATCAAGATTACATAACAATTAGATTCATTACAGAATATGGATTTAGTTTTGGGAATTGAAAATTACATTGATGTTAATCAATATAATTTGAAACAGACACCCTGTTCCAAGGTTATTATAGTTTTGCACTTTTTGTTTTTAAAGAGGGTTTGCTATTTAGAATACTTGTGTTTTTTAGAAAAGCAGTGGTGGAAAGTAATTTTACACTAATGTGGCTCGCGCTCACGGCTCGCTTGTAAATGTTGGGGATCCTTGACATGAAAATGCTCCTCAGAGTTGATACAGCTCTCGCTGGCCGGTCCGCGCTGGCTGGGGACAGACTGACGAAGGGGAGAAATAGAGAGAGAAACGCTTTGCTGGACTGTCACAGCTTGTTTCTAAACAAACTGTTAATTTTAGCCGATAAATATGTCACGTATAGTTGTTCAATATTAATTAATATTATACAGCCTCTTTGTTTTCAAGGGACACCCTTGGGAGACCCACAGCGCAAAAAGACAAAAGCGATTTTTATCATTTCAAAACATAAGTATAAACAAACTGCTTCACTTGAACAATGTTGGTGTAATATATGTTTTATATACACAGATTCCGCGGTGGTCGGATTGGCTCTCCACTCTCCTTTGTCCCCAGTGTGGGTGTGGGTGTGTGGGTGTGGGTGTGGGTGTGGGTGTGTGTGTGTGTGTGTGTGTGTGTGTGTGTGTGTGTGTGTGTGTGCGTGTGCGTGTGCGTGTGCGTGTGTGTGTGTGTGGGTGTGGGTGTGTGTGTGTGTGTGTGTTTTGTCCTAGCACAGGGGTTGGGGCTGGAGAAGTAGAGACGGCTCGCTCGTCCAGGTCATTTGGCAGCTTATTTATAAACTTTAGTCTAAGCAGTGTGTCGGCAACAGTACAACCAGCAGCACTACTGGAAGTGGAACAGATGGTTAAATGAATGCCTGGATATTGCGGCGACCACTAAGGAGGTTTTCCCTTTCTAGTATGTTGTGTTTATGAATGGTCACTAGACAGAGATTAGGCTTCGTCCACTTCGTCCACACGTACACGGGTATTTTCATAAACGCAGATTTATCATTTTCGTTTTTGTAAACCTCTGCGTCTACACGGCCCGTTTACAAAAATCTCTGTCCACATGAAAACGCATTAAGACGGTAAAAACGCAGCTGTCATCGCGAGACTGTCTATTCACAGCGGTCAACAACTCGCGATGACAGCCAAATATATCTTATTATTAAAGATTTATCTTTAATAATAAAATACAAACCAATGCGCTGTTGCGCCTGGCCCAGGAATTAAAGTGCTACGTCAATGCCGAGCCATACCATTCGCTCCAAATGACACACTTCAGTTTGATTCATGGATTACACAGGAAATAATGAACTGATTGCAATAATATAAAATTCTCTCAAATCAGTAACAGGTAGGTGATACATGATATGTCCATCAAATATGGTTTTATTGAAAGGCAATCCAAGGTTAGAGCTTGGAAACCAACCTTCGGGGAATGTCTGACGTTGTGTTTTTATCACAGGTGCCAGTAGGCTATTATTATTACGGGGCCAGAGCTCAGCTCTGGACCTGTCTTATTATTGTAGGTATTCTGTTTCCGCCACTTTTCGCAGTTCTGGCTGAACCGTGCTATCGCTTTTTACGAAACTCGGCCATATGGTAGATGGTCATGAAAAACTATCAAGAAATAAATCTCACAATCTTTCGTCAAAAGGTGGCGCTATAGCAAAATGCCAACTTTGAACAGGTACAACTCATGCCCTGTTTGACCTACAGCCATGAAACTTCAATACACATATGCGTCTACTCATGATGAACAACTTTAACCCTCTGACTTTTGACCTCTGACCTTTAGATCTCCCACCATTTTGAATTATATGAAAAACAGTTAAAACCTATCTCCTCCTGGGATTTTTGAGTAATCTGCACGAAACGTTTTACACATGAACTTTGGACCTATGCCGAAAAAATTATACAAAAGATTTTCCATAAGTGAAAAAATGAAGCTTTAATGAGCCAATGAATATTGCAGTTTTATGACAATTATTCATCTGCCCCTAACACATACATGCAGACTCACATTTCTTTGAAACTTTGCGTTAATGTTGAGGGTCATTCCAAATATTACTGAAACCAATCTTACTCCAATTGGTCAAAGGGGGGCGCTATAGCGATTTTTTGAAAGTGCAAACTTTAAACAGGCAAAAGTCATGCCTCGTTTGGCCGACAGCCATTAAACCTGTTTACACATGTGCCTTGACTCATGAGGAACACATGTATCACGTTGACCAGTAAGCTCCGCCCTTAGATTGTCCGCAATTTTGAGCAGTTTGAAAAACACTTAAACCCAGGATTTTTCAGCTATTTGCGTGAAACTGTATCATCTGTGTGATCTCCTTTTTCACGGGTTCTTGTCTGTTGGTCCAATGGCTTCTCCCTTAAACGTGTGCCTCACAACCTGAAGGTTGCCAGTTCAAGCCTCACTTGATGCGGACTTCATTAAAGTTGCATTGCACACAACATGATTGGGTCAATTAGTACATGTGCAATTGTTAAACATAACCTGAAATACTTATTTGAGAGGGTATGTTTTTGCAATGTATGACATACTTCATTCTGAAAATAGCCGTTCTACAATCTCAAAACTTTTCAGATAGCAACGTGTTTCTGAGCTTGTAGATCGGCTGCTTTCACTGGTTCACTTTTATCTTCAACAGACAACCTCAGCCTGGACAAAGCCATAGCACTATAGGTAATGTTGCAGCCCGTCAATCCAAAGGTTGAGGGTTCGATTCCTGTTAATGGCAATAGGTTGACACGTCCAATCAATCCATTCTGTTTCCATCTTTCTCTGTCTTCAATCTATTGTTTCCATGTCTCTCTCTCTTCAATCTATTCCGTTTCCATGTCTCTCTCTCCGCCCTTAGATTGTCTGCAATTTTGAGCAGTTTGAAAAAACACTTAAAACCAGGATTTTTCAGTTATTTGCGTGAAATGGTATCATCTGTCTGACCTCCGTTTTCACTGGATCAGGTCTGTTGGTCCAATGGCTTCCCGCTTAAGTGAATGTTTCACAACATCAAGGTTGCCGGTTCAAGCCTCACTTGGTGGAGACTTCATTTAAAGTGCATTGCAAACAACAAGACTGCATTAATGAATACATATGCAATTGATAAAGATAACATGAAATGCTTATCTGAGAAGGTCTGTTTTTGCAATGTATGACATACTTCATTCTGAAAATAGACGATCTACAATCTCAAAACTTTTCAGATAGCAACGTGTTTCTGAGCTTGTAGATCGGCTGCTTTCACTGGTTCACTTTTATCTTCAACAGACAACCTCAGCCTGGTCGAAGCTATAGCACTATAGGTAGTGTTGCAGCCTGTCAATCCAAAGGTTGAGGGTTCGATTCCTGTTAATGGCAATAGGTTGACACGTCCAATCAATCCATTCTGCTTCCATCTGTCTCTCTCTTCAATCTATTGTTTCCATGTCTCTCTCTCTTCAATCTATTCCGTTTCCATGTCTCTCTCTCCGCCCTTAGATTGTCCGCAATTTTGAGCAGTTTGAAAAACACTTAAACCCAGGATTTTTTAATTATTTGCGTGAAATGGTATCATCTGTCTGACCTCCGTTTTCACTGGACCAGGTCTGCTGGTCCAATGGCTTCCCGCTTAAGTGAATGTTTCATAACATCAAGGTTGCAGGTTCAAGCCTCACTTGGTGGAGACTTCATTTAAAGTGCATTGCAAACAACAATACTGTATTAATGAATACATATGCAATTGATAAAGATAACATGAAATGCTTATCTGAGAAGGTATGTTTTTGCAATGTATGACATACTTCATTCTGAAAATAGCCGATCTACAATCTCAAAACTTTTCAGATAGCAACGTGTTTCTGAGCTTGTAGATCGGCTGCTTTCACTGGTTCACTTTTATCTTCAACAGACAACCTCAGCCTGGTCAAAGCTATAGCACTATAGGTAGTGTTGCAGCCTGTCAATCCGAAAGTTGAGGGTTCGATTCCTGTTAATGGCAATAGGTTGAGATGTCCAATCAATCCATTCTGCTTCCATCTCTCTCTCTCTTCAATCTATTATGTTTCCATGTCTCTCTCTCTCAATTAATGCATGTGCAACTGTTAAAGGTAACATGAAATGCTTCTTGGAGAGAGTATGTTTTTGCAATGTATGACAAACTTCATTGTGAAAATAGCCGATCTACAATCTCACAACTTTTCAGATAGCAACGTTTTATGAGCTTGTAGATCGGCTACTTTCACTAGTTTTAGTTCCGAGGAGACACAAAAATGCCTTTATTGGTAAATGGTTTGTGAACCAGTGATCTAGAGTAGTTCGGGACACAGAGGCTTGGTTCATAATGGACGGAAATACTTATAAATATCAACAGACACTACCAGTAATTGTGTCAATTAATACATAATGCAATTGATAAAGATAACCTGAAATACTTATTTGAGAGGGTATGAAGTATGTATGACATACTTCATTCTGAAAATAGCCGATCTACAATCTCAAAACCTTTCAGATAGCAACGTTCTTTCTGAGCTTGTAGATCGGCTGCTTTCACTGGTTCACTTTTATCTTCAACAGACAACCTCAGCCTGGACAAAGCTATAGCACTATAGGTAGTGTTGCAGCCTGTCAATTCGAAGGTTGATGGTTCGATTCCTGTTAATGGCAATAGGTTGAGATGTCCAATCAATCCATTCTGCATCTCTCTCTCTCTCTCTCTCTCTCTCTCTCTCTCTCTCTCTCTCTCTCTCTCTCTCTCTCTCTCTCTCTCTCTCTCTCTCTCTCTCTCTCTCTCTCTCTCTCTCTCTCTCTCTCTCTCTCTCTCTCTCATATTCACCAGGTCAGGTCTGTTGTTCCAATGGCTTCTCGCTTAAGTGTGTGCCTTAAAACCTCAAGGTTGCCAGTTCAAGCCTCACTTGATGCAGACTTCATTTAAGTTGCATTGCACACAACATGATTGTTGCGAACGCGGAAGGAGGCCTCCGACCAAGTGGAGCTTACTATATCACCGTGCTTGGGTTGTGTGTCTGTCCCTTATTTATGGTCTTTCCGTGTGTGTTCACGCTCTCATTGGCTCGCGCCCCCATGTGACTGGAAAATCCGTGCTGAAATGCCAGCAGCTGCACTGCCTGTATACAGCGTGTGTTCACGCTCTCATTGGCTCGCGCCCCCATGTGACTCGAAACTCCGTGCTGAAATGCCAGCAGCTGCACTGCCTGTATACAGCCGGCAGAGTGCGGCAGAGTGCACTACTACAGTGTGGTTGAAATATAGCAGCCTCAGTCAATGTGCGTTCGCTTCCAGCGTTCGCGCGTCTTACTTGTGTCAATTAATGCAAGTGCAATTGTTAAAGATAACCTGAAATGCTTATTTGAGAGTATGTCTTTTCAATGTATGACATACTTCATTCTGAAAATAGCCGATCTACAATCTCAAAACTTTTCAGATAGCAACGTGTTTCTGAGCTTGTAGATCGTCTGCTTTCACTGGTTCACTTTTATCTTAAACAGACAACCTCATCCTGGACAAAGCTATAGCACTATAGGTAGTGTTGCAGCCTGTCAATTCGAAGGTTGATGGTTCGATTCCTGTTAATGGCAATATATTGAGATGTCCAATCAATCCATTCTGCTTCCATCTCTCTCTCTCTTCAATCTATTATGTTTCCGTGTCTCTCTCTCTTCAATCTATTCCGTTTCTCTCTCTCTCTCTCTCTCTCTCTCTCTCTCTCTCTCTCTCTCTCTCTCTCTCTCTCTCTCTCTCTCTCTCTCTCTCTCTCTCTCTCTCTCTCTCTCTCTCTCTCTCTCATATTCACCAGGTCAGGTCTGTTGTTCCAATGGCTTCTCGCTTAAGTGTGTGCCTTAAAACCTCAAGGTTGCCAGTTCAAGCCTCACTTGATGCAGACTTCATTTAAGTTGCATTGCACACAACATGATTGTTGCGAACGCGGAAGGAGGCCTCCGACCAAGTGGAGCTTACTATATCACCGTGCTTGGGTTGTGTGTGTGTGTCTGTCCCTTATTTATGGTCTTTCCGTGTTTGTTCACGCTCTCATTGGCTCGCGCCCCCATGTGACCTCGAAAATCCGTGCTGAAATGCCAGCAGCTGCACTGCCTGTATACAGCGTGTGTTCACGCTCTCATTGGCTCGCGCCCCCATGCACTCTGCCTGTATACAGCCGGCAGAGTGCGGCAGAGTGCACTACTACAGTGTGGTTGAAATATAGCAGCCTCAGTCAATCTGCGTTCGCTTCCAGCCTTCGCGCGTCTTACTTGTGTCAATTAATGCAAGTGCAATTGTTAAAGATAACCTGAAATGCTTATTTCAGAGTATGTCTTTTCAATGTATGACATACTTCATTCTGAAAATAGCCGATCTACAATCTCAAAACTTTTCAGATAGCAACGTGTTTCTGAGCTTGTAGATCGGCTGCTTTCACTGGTTCAATTTTATCTTCAACAGACAACCTCAGCCTAGACAAAACTATAGCACTATAGGTAGTGTTGCAGCCTGTCAATCCGAAGGTTGAGGGATCGATTCCTGTTAATGGCAATAGGTAGAGACGGCCAATCAATCCATTCTGCTACCATCTTTCTCTCTCTTCAATCTATTATGTTTCCATGTCTCTCTCTCTTCAATCTATTCCTTTTCCATGTCTCTCTCTCCGCCCTTAGATTGTCCGCAATTTTGAGCAGTTTGAAAAACACTTAAACCTAGGATTTTTCAGTTATTTGCGTGAAATGGTATCATCTGTTTGACCTCCGTTTTCACTGGATCAGGTCTGTTGGTCCAATGGCTTCCCGCTTAAGTGAATGTTTCACAACATCAAGGTTGCCGGTTCAAGCCTCACTTCGTGGAGACTTCATTTAAAGTGCATTGCAAACAAC
>NC_137620.1:10083917-10146417 GCF_963280865.1 Gymnoscopelus braueri | reverse complement strand
AGAGCTCCTGCGCTTATGTTGGTTATATCCTTACAATGTTGCATAGCCTATATCCTCAGAAGGACGTATAGCCTACTGGGACGGTAGGCTACCCAAGTTGAGAGACCGCTCTCTCCATGAAAATATTCCAGCTAAATCCTTTAGATCTGTATGACTGTTATGGCACTTTTTAAATGGGTGAATGATTAAGCATCTAACTTATAACATTGTAAATATGTTAGATTGTTTTTAAATCGCTTGATTTTAATTGCTTGTAGGCCTAATTATGTCACTTGGAAATATTTGATAAATGAGTGCCTGTGTCCCACAACCCAGTAGCCTATTAAATGGCTTTTTTTTTAATTATAAAAAATAAAGATTTGAATGCACATCACTTGTTGGGTGCTGGGTTAAAAAGGTCATTGTATGAAATGTACTGGAGCGACGAGTCTACACGTTTGATTTGATTGTTAATTATGATTGACAGAGTAACATTAATTTCGCAAAATGTTTCTTCGGTGCAAAATCAATTTTGTTTATTCATAGGCCTACAGAATATAATTTGTTCCGTAGAACATAGCCTACTATTAATGCAAGACAAGTGTAGTATGCGCGGTCAACATGCAATGACAGTGAGGAAAGGAATATTAAATAAATGATGTAGGCTATAGGCTAATTATTATATCATATTATATTATATTACAGTACTCTCAACTGCGCATGCTTATAATGTGAAAAACTCCGTTTACGCCGTCCACACGGCGACGCATAAACGCCGTTTTTTTAAATCTACACTGTGGCCGGAGTTTTCAAAAAGATGCGTTTACATGGACCAAAAACGCATTTGCGTGTGGACGAACCCCCCAAAACGCATATAAAAAGCTACGTTTATGAAAATACCCGTGTACGTGTGGACGAAGGCTTAAAAGCTGGAAGTCTCTTACAAACTAGGCTACTGCAGTTTTCCCTGACTTCACTGCTGACAGAATGAACTTGAAGCTGTAATGAGGAAACAATGCAGAACGCCAAACCGAGTTCCGGATGTGACAACATCTCGGCTAACCGACCGAACAGACAAAATTAGGACGGCTACCGCACACCTGAACCTCTGAATGACATCATATTATAGTCTGGACCAAGCAGAGCCGAATTTATTTAGGCTTTAAAAGTGTAGCATGCATCAACCTTTAGTTTTAGTTTAGTTTTCATTTATTTTAGTATTTATTTTATTTTGTATATTATCGTAATATGGGGTAATCAGGGGCGAGATTCAAAACGTTCAGAAAGATAGTGAAAATATCTAATCTCCCGATGCATCTCGATGTGACGCGTTGTGAGAATGTAGATCGGTTATTTTCACTATTAGTGAAGCTTTGTGGCACAGGGCTTTAACAGGGCTTAAAACTGGCACAGCTAAATGACATGATTTTAGTTAGTTTTAGTAAATTTTTTCAACACAATACAGTTTCAGTTAGTTTGTTCTTAATAAAGCCTCGTTTTTATTTCAGTTACCTAAAATGTTTTTTTGTTTTTGTTTTTTATTCTAGTTTTCATTATTTCATTAGTTTAATTAACTATAATAATCTTGCCCTGTACCTACCGTCATAGATCCATTGGCGTACGTGTCCTTTGGTTCATAGGTTATGACAGCTCCATAAAAGTTGTTCTGTTGGGCTCCTCCATGCTGGGCTCCACAGAGCAACAGCAACACGACTGGTATTGAAGAGAGACTCATGGTTTACTGTGGGAGTGTAATCTACCATCAGGTTTTATACATACACATGCACACACGCAGGCGCCACACACACACACACACACACACACACACACACACACACACACACACACACACACACACACACACACACACACACACACAAGATACCTGAACCTGATATGAGGAAATGAAATGCTTCTCTGAAAAGGATAATGCAGGTAACGCCTCAGATTAGATTACTGTACACAGGATCAAACCTTAACGTCTGTATTCGTATTCTGTCTGTCTGTCTGTCTGTCTGTCTGTCTGTCTGTCTGTCTGTCTGTCTGTCAGTCAATCAAATTGTGCCTGCCTGGGTAGATCAAAGATGTCATATATTCATGCCATTTTATATGACCGTCGGTCCCTTTCAGTTATGGTCATTTATTTAATACAATTAAAAAATGCTGCTTTTCTTTACAATGCGTTAATCCTTCTGTGAATATATCTACAATTAACAGAATTGTATTATGTCTGAAGATACAATTCAAGCCTGTTTGGTAACATGGAATGTAATTCAAAATCCACCTGCTCTCTATTTTTAAGAATCAAGGTGTCTCTATCTCCTCCTAAAGGTGGAGTTCACTACTTCAATTACCTCATGTTTATACATATTACAATGTCTGGCATTTGATTACTTTTGATCCTTATTCCTGATGCTCACTGATTCTAGTTTTTAATTGTCTACTGATTATTCCTCTGTAACAAATGTCCACATGAGCATATAAATCACATGCTTGGTGTTGCATTGCCAGGAATCCTGTGTGTGTGTGTGTGTGTGTGTGTGTGTGTGTGTGTGTGTGTGTGTGTGTGTGTGTGTGTGTGTGTGTGTGTGTGTGTGTGTGTGCGTGCGCGTGTGCGTGCGCGTGCGTGCGTGTGTGTGTGTGTAAGTGTGCGTGTGCGTGTGTGTGTGTGTGTGGTTGCACATGCAGTAGAGAAGAAAGGAATTCTACCTCAGCCAAGTTAAAGACGTAGTGAAATGAAAAATAAGTTTTTATGACCAAGGATAGAGCATATCCGTGGTCTTTTCAGGTTGTGCGTAGCCTACGCAGCTTGCATAAGAGCCTCCTGCACAGCTGGGACCCGGCAAAACCTACACTCTACCCTCATTAGTAGCAGCTGGCTACTCTCGCTGGATGGGTCGGTGTACAACTCAGTGGTGAGGCCTCGTATGCAGCCGGCCGAGCGGCCCTTCCCGAGACGCACCATGCGGACGAAACTGGCCCGAGGGCCGTGCGTGGTGGCCCATACCGCGTAAGGCCTCAGACCATGGGCCGCTGGTCCAAGTAGCGGCGCCATTGATCCCCATGGAAACGAACAACAACAAGCTAAGATGGTGGCAGCCCAGGGCAAACTGGATGTTGACGTCGCGGAATGCTCTCGTGTCCAGTCACGTGACTTTTCTGACTCTCCCGACCAGGCCTTTGGTATCTCAGGCTACTGTTGTTTCACTTAGCGGCTGCCTAGCCTCACTGACAACAACACATAGCAGTGTTGTTTTTAGTGCAGCGCACGGCCAGCCCCGCTAAAAGCAACACTGCGGTGGCCACTACCACCGCTATCCTTCCACGGTCGCCGCGCGTGCGGGTCCGCTGGAAACGTGACGACATCACCGGTCTCTATGGAAACGGATTTCAACGTTTCTTGGCTCGTGGTGAGTTAGCCTTGACTAGCTATGATAGCTGCTATGATAGCATAGCTTCCAGTCAGGCTACTGTTGCTTCACTTCACTCTCAGGGCTGGCCGCCCTCCCTCGCACCTCCTCAAGTCCGGCAGCATCCAGAAAAGGAGGCTCCAGGATGAGGAGAACAACCGCGGACAGGTTCATCGGGCGCCATTGGGGACACTTGATGGTTTTTCATAAGACTATGTTAAAACATTTCATGCTGTTTACTGTTTCTATGCCTACTTTTGTTTCATTTCACATGTTCCAAAGTACATAAGCACATTATCAGCCCTGTCAGAAGGCTCTATTGAGACACATGGTGGTTTTTCATAAGGTATGTGACAACATTTCATGCTGTTACACTGTATTCTGTGCCTCCTTTTTGTTTCATTTCACATGTTTCAAAATACATAAGCACATGTTATAAGCCCCTGTTATAAGCCCAAAAGTGCCTATCATGCCTGGTTCACAGCATGGTAGACACTGTTGGGATACCTTCTCTACCTGTCTCAACCCCTGTCAAGGCCAGGGGGGTGTGGGGTCCCAGTCTACAGACGGCCCACATCAACTACCTGGAGCTGATGACGGTCTTTTCTGACGGTTAGACTTTGCAATGCTCGGTTTCGAGGTTGTCATGTCCTGATCAGAACCAACAACACCATGACCATGTGCTATGTCAACAAGCAGGGAGGCCTGGCCTCTCCAGTGTTGGAAAAGCTAGCTGGCGATCTGACGCTGTGGTGCGACGCGCCAGCTAGCGGTTGGCCAGCATCTGGTGCGTCGTTTCATGGGCGGCGCCAGGCGAGCCAGGCCGGTTAACAGGCCTCTGTTCCCGGCATTGGGTCCTGGCGGTGGTGCTAGATGCACTCTGCCGCCCTCCGTTTGAACTGTGTTGAGTCTGTGGATCTGAAGTTCTTTAGTCTCAAAACGGTCCTCTTGGTGGCCCTGTCTACAGCTAAACGGGTCAGTGACATGCACGCGCTCTCAGTAAGTTCGGAGTAAATGAGGTTCTTGGACGGCGACAGGAAGGTTCTGTTTCAACCTAACATGGCGTTCGTTTCCGAGAACGGGGCGGTGACCCATGCCCAAGTCAAGCTGCTAGCTTTCCATCCGCCTCCTTTCGCTTCAGCGAAGGATAGACGGTTGCACTGTCTCTGTCCAGTGAGAGCTTTAAAGTTCTACTGTCAGAGAACAGCGGCCGGCCGATTGACGACTTACAAACTGGGGTTACATAGGTAACCCCAGTTTGTTTAAAATTCGGAGTTAGATACTCACCTAATAAATTAAGTTGATTTCAGAGGCGAGCGTTTAATGCGAAGGCACCTAACTTTGATCAGAGGTGAGTTAACTTTTAGGTTGGAGAAGGACCCAGGCTGTGGATGGATGGTGTCCATGGATTATGATTGTTGAGTGTTATTATAGTTGTTATTGTCGTTAGTGGACACTCTCTCTTAACTAATGACAGCCAGCTTTACTTGTCCAGTTCTGCCCTCCTTTGCCTTGGTAGCAAATAGCTCCTTCTGAACAGATGACATGCGTTCTGTTTTTGCTGTTCTCCTGCACCATTGTTTCACTATTGTCCCTCGTATGCCGTTGACATTAATTATGTCATTGTCTGACCACACCAAATTGTCTGACCTGTACACAATGCAATTGTGTTCAGGTACCATGTGCAATACAAATCTCCTGCACATATTAATGAGCATGTTACTTTACGAGTCACCAAAGTTATTCAAACACATTTTTATATGTTTTTACATTATAATGAAGAAAATATACAGGCAATATTTTTAATTATTTGTCGAAATTAAAAAAAGTGCCACGGACATAGACATACTTGCCACAGACACGCACGCTTGTCCGTGTACGGACATGTTTATGACCTCTGTAGGCCTAAGTGTCACAGCTTGCTTACATGTTATATCCTTCACACATTATGTCAGGGTGACAGATATACAGTCCTTATCATTGTAGTTTGATTTAGATTTTCAGAGGAAAAAAATATGCTTGTTAACTCCTGCAGGGCAGAGGAGAGAGAGAGAGAGAGAGAGAGAGAGAGAGAGAGAGAGAGAGAGAGAGAGAGAGAGAGAGAGAGAGAGAGAGAGAGAGAGTCTTTTTACAAGTACCTGCAGGCTTTCATTTAATACATCTATTTACAATGCCTAATGCCACTTGTATGCAAACTGGACTGGCCAATAAAAATTGCCGCTGAGGATGGGGAGCCAGAGGAGGGAGAAGAAGAAACAGAAGAGGGACCAGGACCACAGAGAAAGCGGTCCAGATTCAAAAACAAGCCGGCCATCCAGGCCTAGCCTCTCAAAGCCGTGTGTCAGGCAGAAAATGAAGAAATTCAAGGAGCAGCTGTCACAGCTCATAAACAAAGAGACTGCCCTTGACTTTTGGGTTGCACAGGGAGATTCTGTTATGTTATATCCGAGCCTGAAACCTATCGCCTTAGATCGTCTGGCCGTGCCAGCATCTCAAGCATTTGCGTTACAGGTGACCTCAGTCCTGGCCGTCGTTATAGAGCCAGAGTCATTTTAGAGAGAAGCGCTTTCCTCAAACTGAACCGGTAGGCTAATTCTGTTAACAGCAAGTTGTTACTACTGTCATTAGTACAGATTTCTGTCTTTCTGTGTCTGTTTGTATTTGTAAGACTGCACTAAGTCTTCTTCCGCCTCTGATTGTTTTATGTTGCTGTGAGATTGCACTAGGAGTCCGTCTCTGATTGTTTTAGAATAGATTTTTGCCTTAAGTACCCAATGCAGTGTTTTATAGTATTCAGGGGTTGTCTTATTCTACAGACATTTCAAGCTCTTGTTGTTTTTGTAAGGAGAACGTTGAGGTAAGGGATAGTTAGGTTGCCAATTCTTTAAACCTCATCTATCAATTTCAATTCAAGTTTGTCATTTTATGTTCCAAGACTTCCAAGTGTCATGTTTGTTGTTTAACACCATTCAAGTATAACCTTACAGCCTCACTGTACCTCAGGATGTTTATTTATTTTTTGTTTGAGAATGTTTGCACTTTGCAGCTGGCAGCCTGGCACAAGGTCTATATTGACTGTATAAGTTGATGTCTGTTTACATCATAATGGTCAAATAATATGCATCTTCTCAATTGCATTGGCAGTGCAGTGGCAGACATGGTCAAGCTGATGTTTACTCATATTTTGGGCATGTATGTGTTCATTGCACTTTGATAGGTTCTCAGAAATAAAGCCACAATCGCCAAATAAAGAGCTATCAATCTGCTAAGGAATCTAGTTATTATACAAAAGGGTTAAGAGAGTTAACTGTGAACTGTGAATTTGTGAATTCAATTGCAACACTTTATACAACCTGTCAACTCTGTCAACCTTGATTCCAATGTCTAATACCTATATTGGCCTAATGCATTTATTTAAAGACATCTTTTTCTTTTTGACTAAAACTAATGACTAAAACTGGACTAAAACCTTTTGAAGGCTATAAATGACTAAAATGTGACCCAAACTAATAAACATTTTTTCCAAAAGACTAAGACTAAAGGTCGTTTCAGACGCGGAGCGGTTGACGCAGGCGTTCTCGCTCGGATCAGCGGGGATCGTCCCACAATCTAGCTCTTGCCACCCGCGGGCGTGTACACAAACGGACAGGAGCGCGAGAATTTCACAGGACCGCGGCCGCTTGCCGCTCCGCCCCTCAACTTCTCCGCGCTTCCCAAATAGTTTGTTCTGTTGGGGTTTGATCACATGCTGCTGAACCATGCTGTTTTGGACGCTGGTCAGGGACTGCCCCACAACAGGAAAGCTGCCCCATCCAGCCTGGTAGGTAGAGTGTTGACTAAAGTAGCGAAATAGCCCGCGGACAACGTCCCCCTCGTCTGAGTGCGGACCACAGCTTCAAACTTTTTTATCCACGTAGCAAACGGCTGGAGACAAAGTGTTTATTTGAGACATTTAAAAGTGAACTAAGTCAACTAAATGTGTTGTACAAATACAAAGCACAACGGCATTGCATGATGTATAAAAGCAAAGTTATAAAATAGCAGCAAAATAAATGCATACAGAGCATATAAGAGCAATTAATAATATTCTCTTTGTATATTTTTAGCAGCCTTTACTTGGTTGTCACTGCTCTGAATTGTTTAAATGTTTTTTCTGTCTTGTTCATTCAATATGTATTTTCCAAACAGTACTCCCGTTAGTGATGAGCGGGTCGACCCGTAACCCGCGGGACCCGCGGGTCAACCCGCGGCGCGGGTGGGTCGAGTCAGGATTTCAGAGGAAATTATGCGGGCTACGGGTGAGCGGGTCAGCCGCTCTCACACGCAAAAAAAAAAAAAAACCCTATTTTGAACAACATGCTTGTTTATTCAGCCCATGACAATGTTGTGCTACTGTAGACATGTAAAGGGACTTTGGGTACTTAAAAGAGCGCTATATAATATATATTTATATTCCCACCGCGGGGCGGGTTGAGCCATAGATTTATATGGGGTCGCGGGTCGCGGGTTGAGGCGGGTTGGGTTCCGTGGCGGGTTGGGGCGGGGCGGGTCATGAAAAAACCTGACCCGCACATCACTAACTCCCGTCATTTGAGTGTGTGTGTGTGTGTGTGTGTGTGTGTGTGTGTGTGTGTGTGTGTGTGTGTGTGTGTGTGTGTGTGTGTGTGTGTGTGTGTGTGTGTGTGTGTGTGTGTGTGTGTGTGTTGGCTCACCTGTAGCAAATAGGGAGACAATGAGAAAGAAAGAGAGGGGGAAAATATTTAAATGCAGTGTTGGAAAAAGTACTCTGATATTTTACTTAAGTATCAATACTGCAATGTAGAAACATTCTGTTACAAGTAAAAAGTCCGGTAATCAAAATTTACTTGAGTAAAAGTACAAAAGTATTGGCATCAACATATACTTAAAAAAGTACCAAAAGTAAAAGTACAAATTATGGAGAATGACCAAGGTATCATTATGTATGACATGTATTAACATCTTTTGAAAATAGCAGATATATACAAGCTTACAACGCCTCACATTGCAACGTGTTGTGAGCTTGTAGATCTGCTATTTTCAAATAGCCAAAGTTTAAATAGGGCTGAAGTGGTTAATGTATGTTTTGTAATAATAATCAAAATCTACAAAGTAACTAGTAACTAAAGTTTTCAAATAATTGTAAAAGTACAATAATTGTCTCTGAGATGTAGTGGAGTAGAAGTAAAAAAAAATTGGAAATACTCGAGTAAAGTAAAAGTACCTCAAAATTGTACTTAAGTACAGTACTTGAGAACATGTTAGTGTTAGTTACTTTGACATGACACCTCATGAAAACTTCACCAGCTGTCTATGAGTAAATGGCTCTCCCTAGTGGCTGCTCCATGTACTACACTGGTTCTGTGTTTCAGCCAAAACAATAATCAGATAAACAATGGAAAGAAAGACCTGACATCTCTGGTTTACTTTCTGTATGTGTGGCCGCCTCTTTAGGAGACCAGAAGTAGGTTGTGAGTCTATTAATTCCAATGGGAGAGTGAACACAGCTTCTGACCCATTCATTAGCCCCATGGTCACTGAACTAAATATTGGACCCATTCTTCACAAGCCACACATTTTCCTAACATTCTGAAACTAAAACCGCATTTTTCAGAGAGACAAATCAGGAGAAAATGTAGTTTTACAAGCCCTTACAAGCCCCTACAAAACTATTTTCACAATTCTGAAATATTAAGTGACTAATTCACATGTATAGTTTGGGTACCGCCCTGGGGACACATAAAATCTTTGTGTGATAGAAATGTTTATTTTTTTATTTTTATTATAACCACTTGAACCCTAGCATCCCTATAGCTGACCTACAAACTTGTAGATCTGCTATTTTCGGCAAAGAGGATTGGTGAGGGGAAAAGAGCAGACCATGTACAGAGCCAACAGTCGAGTTTACTAAGTATTGAGGGTTTAAGCGATTAAATGTCTGAAAATACACATTAACATGAATCCAACATATTAATAGAAAAGACAAGTCAACAAAAAATCTAGTTTTTGAAGCCATCTATGGAATCTACAAAAAGGTTTAATCTTCAACACAATTCTATACAATATGTGTTGGGTCCCTGCTTCATCTCTCTCTCCACTAAGGGGTCCTTGGGCTGGAAGACCCCTTGCTCTATCGGCTTAGTTGATATTCGATAGATGTGAGTACGGTAGATGTTCGGTTCAATCAGATCCATTGAGTTGCAGTTACCCATATTGATTCTGTCATAGATACTTGAGTAGATCCTTCGTGGAGATTTGGGCAAATATTTGGATTCTTGCAAAAAAATAAAATAATCCAACACAACCACTCGACCTATCCCAAGCATCAAATCAAAGCAAGCTCCAGACTGTAGAGCATGACATCATGACATCATGCCATCATGACATCATGACATCAGCTCCTGCATGTGACAAGATGGACATTGCATGTCCAGAAGAACAGGCAAGACGAGTGGAAAACAATAGGGGGGCATTATTAACAACAGTAAAATAATAAAAAATTAAGTTCATAAACTAAATAAACATAGCTCTCAGAGTCAAATCCAATAAGTGTCTTGTATCCAGTCATATTGTCATTACTTCAAAACACAGCTTTTTAATGTGAATAAAAAGGGGCATGCCCTTATAGAACTTATAAAACATGATGTCCACCACGTATAACACCTTATAAACCTTGTCTTAAGTTGTCATGCGTGATCATAAACACTTTTTATAACACGTTTTATAAATTTGTCTAATTAATGTGATTATTATTATTATAATGTACTATAGACATGAATTTCATAGAAAGTATAATGGTAATAATAATAATGAAGAGACTTTATTTGTATAGCACCTTTAATAAAAGGAAATAGGCAGCTCGAAGTGCTTACATTAAAGAGAGAAGAAAAACAGGAGAAAGATTAAAAAAGCAAGACTTGCATTTTAAAAAGAAAAGAAAACACTTTAATAATTTATAACACTTTTGATTTTTCATTAATCTATGAACAATTTAGTATTCAAATGGATATTTATATAATGTGTTATTCACATTCTATAGGCTTCCCTTTAACTAAATGAAGAAAATATTGATATACATTTTTATGTCACAGTGCATATTTGGTACAATTGCAAGGCAGACAAAACAAACCAACAGTAGCTATACCAACACACCAGCTAACTAATGCATTGTGAAAATGATTATTTCAGCACAGAACTCTTTCACAGATCCACTGGTAATTGCGAGTACAATATGCGTCGTTCCATCCTTTAGGACAGGAAACATGAGTCCCATTATCAAACATAACACAGTCTTGTGTATTAGGAGGTTGCTTTGCTTTGTTATTAGGCTGACCAGTACACCAGAACCTGGAGAAGTGAACATTTAATTAATTACAATACCTTTACAAGGAAACCATTTTCATCCTAAATATTTTGTTCCTTAATCATGACCTCAAATTACATTCTGGTGATATTAGATGCAAATTAGCTGGACAGTGAAGTAGACAATGGACACTGTCTTTGTGACAGTGTAGTAGGGTTGTATTTTAACATTTAATTCAATTTAGAAGAATGAAGGTAAAATGAAGATGATCAATCTTACGTTGGTGTGGTCAATGGTGTTCCATCTACCCACTGGAAAGACCCTTCTCTGTCTTTGTCACTCAAACCCAGCCACACTCTCTTGTTGAAACTGGCAACAAAGTCCTGGACAGAAAAACTGCTGGTTACTGATGTGCACACACACACACGCACGCGCGACGGACGGACGGACGGACGGACGGACGGACGGACGGACGGACGGACGGACAGACAGACAGACAGACAGACACACCTGTTTGTCTTTGCTCTTCATGACCATCAGGTCTGATTGTCTGTCTCTACACCACTGTCTGCTCTCCTCCCAGGTTTTCCTCTCAGTAGAGATGTAATAACAACCTCTGTCAAATTTCTGCCATCCAGGTGATTCTAACAACAACAAATATAGTTAGCCATTTTTCTTTTTTCTCTCAAATAATGAATATGAATAATATTCATTATTTGTCTCAAATAATGAATATTGTGAACAACATATAACAATGAAGAAACAGTGATGTCTCACTCACCACAGAGCATCATCTTCATGTCATCTTGCTCTTTAGTCAGTTGGCTGTGTCTGGTCTGTAGCTGGTCAAAACTAGTCTGTACCTGATCTCTCTGTTTAGTCAGTTGGCTATTTCTGGTCTGTAGCTGGTCATAACTAGTCTGTAGCTGATCTTTCTCTTTAGTCAGTTGGCTAGGTTTGGTCTGTAGCTGGTCAAAACTAGTCTGTAGCTGATCTTTCTCTTTAGTCAGTTGGCTATGTCTGGTCTGTAGCTGGTCAAAACTAGTCTGTAGCTGATCTTTCTGTTTTGTCAGTTGGTCTCTCTCCACCATATTAGACTGATCTGTATGGAAAAAACATTGTTTACAATGTGAGATCCACTATTTGAAAATAGTCAATTGATATCATCAAAGTATATATCATGACAGCATATGTATCAGTCATAAGAAGTAAATAATATCTTGAAAAAGGTATTTCCAAAACACTTTGTGCCACGGTGGTCAGTGTTTAGCACTGTTGCCGCACACAGAAAGAAGGTCCTGGATTCAAACCAGACTGGAGTCTTTCTGTGTGGAGTTTGAATGTTCTCCCAGTGTTCCCTTGGGTTTTCCTCCCACACCAAATCACATGCATGTACAGTATTAGGGACAACCTCCTGTCAGTGCCCTTGAGCAAGGCACTGACATTAGAGCTGGAGCTGGTCCCTGGGTTCTGCTCAGTGGATGCTCACTGCTCCCAATAGTTACAATGGGTCAGATGCAGAGGATGCATTTTCATACAGGTATAGAATAAAGTATAACTTTATTGTAATAATTTGTATCCTACATATTAATCAGTGGATATCAATATCCTTGAAAATGCACTTTGTCTCTGGCCACACCCAAACTGTCAACCCTCCTCTCACCAACACCATGAGAGTTACCATGAGAGTTGAATACACTCTGGGCCCTATCTTGCCCTATCTTATCCCTTATGCCTAATCTTATTGTATTATTTTGAAAAACATGTTAAAATAATGAAAATAGCCGATGTACAAGTGTCAAAGTAGATTAACATTTTAAAATGTTTTTCAAAATAATAAAAACGGCCTAATAGGCTACGATTAGGCAGTGCAAGGCACCGTGCAAGATAGGGTCCTCTGTCTAATGCAGTTCACCAGCGGTAAAAGATCCTTTTCAAGTGGTGAAGTGAAGCTCTAAGGAATGAGTTTACATTAAGGACCACCGTATTCAAAATATCATCAGGGTTGCTTTGAGTAATGTGTGTCATTGTTTACAATGGTTCCTCTGGAGACCAGCTAGCTGAGGTCAGTGAGGTCACAACATGAGTTTAATACCACTTGAACTGAGTTGTAATAACATTTATATTTGATTTGACACTACTAATTGTCCAACTAGAAAGGTGTGCTCAGTAGAGTGCAAATCTCCACCAGGAGGTACTGTATGTCCTAATGATAATGGTGATGTATGCAGTGGCATTTCTACCTATAACCATGACAGTGCACCATGTGATTACATCATTTCTACTCTCTCATATTTATTACGATTACGATTAAGAATTACAATTGATCACCTATGAATCAACGCGTGTGGTTTTAAATACAGGTTTTAGGTTTTTGATGCTGCACACAAGATCTGTAATGCCATTGCCATTAGGGCTAGGATGAGATGTACACAGACACAGTGTACATCTTTATTATCTCTGCCATGATCTCCTGGCAGAGATAATAACTACCAATGCTGCTACAGCTACTGTATTGCTGCTGCTATTACAGCTACAACTAATATACTGATGTATTAGGGGGGGGTCATAATGTTTGATCATCACAGATTTAAAACATTGTAGTAAAGTACATTGTTATTATACTTGACTTACAGAGATAGAGTGGGACAGCAATGTTGAGGAGAGCTAGAACGGCACAAAGCAATCCAACACTGACTCCAACCCGCCTGCACCGTCTTATGTCTGGAGGACACACACACACACACACACACACACACACACACAAGCACACACGCACACGCACACACACGCGCACACACACGCGCACCGCGCACACGCACGCACGCACACACACACACACACACACACACACACACACACACACACACACACACACACACACACACACACACACACACACACACACACACACACACACACACACACACACACACACACACACACTTGAGTGAGATCTTTGGTTCTCATTTGACAGTAGGCTATTATATTCTCATTTTAGTAAAATCTCTTACCAGACTGTGATGTCATCTGTGGATCTTGGATCCTAACAACTTCATTCATTACATTGTCTAGCTCAAGGTTTTCATAATGTCCAAATGCAGCCATTTCTACATGTATGACTTTAATTCTTCTTGCAGGACATGGCCCACCTCTTCACAAAACACTGAACAAAAGAGAAGTGTGGTCTTTCTTTTATTAGTGTGCCTCTCTTTCTCTTTTATTTTCGTTTTTTCAAGACAAGAGATGTGTGGTCTTTCTTTTATTAATGTGCCTCTCTTCCTTCCTTATTTTTTGGTTTGTTCCAGCTGATGGTGAACTAAGAAGGAACTGAAAGTGCTGTCCATCGCTATTTTTAAAGTAATTTCTGCATCCTTGTTTGATGTGCATACACACTTTTCCCCCAAAGGTTATCTTGGCTTTATTATTCATATTATATTATTGAATTGTTCTACGTTAGTGTTGTTGTTGTTGATACTGTTTTTAAATACAATTATTGACTTATTTAACCCATTAAAATCTGTGTCATTTTAGATTTTAGCGTTGGCCATTCAAAAATAGCAGAAGTACAAGCTCGCAGTGTGGCACGAAGTGACTCGCTGCAGCTTGTACATCTGCTATTTAGAAAAAAAAAGTAATCTTGAAAGTGTGAAAACCACTTGATTTAGAAGGCATTTGCAGAATCGGCCTCAGGTCTTAATGGGTTATTTAGCAGTCTATAATAATCAGTAGTAATGCTTTTCACTTTCTGGTGGTACTTTATAGAATAGAATACTTAGGCAACAATCCAGAGTAGTTTCTTATGTTCTTGTATTAATAGGTTTGCACAGCAGCAGTGTATCTACGGAAATGGACGTGTTTCGGCACGTCGGCCTTCCTTAGTGTTTCAAAACATCACCCCTGACCTAGAACATCCACTCCCCTGACCTATACAACATGAGTTTTAAAACATTCTGGTCTTGGGACCCTAAAGCTAAATCTGGTGTCTTCCTGGATTCCAAACTCACAAAAATTATGAATTGTCATAACATCTCAATTAGTCAACTATCAACTAAGTCAAATAAGCCTGTCTGAAATGTGCATAATATGTATCAAAATGCATTAGTTTTTCACTCACTCACTCACTCACACACACACACACACACACACACACACACACACACACACACAGCACACACACACACACACACACACACACACACACCACACACACACACACACACACACACACACACACACACACACACACACACACACACACTCTCTCTCTCTCTCTCTCTCTCTCTCTCTCTCTCTCTCTCTCTCTCTCTCTCTCTCTCTCTCTCTCTCTCTCTCTCTCTCTCTCTCTCTCTCTCTCTCTCTCTCTCTCTCTCTCTCTCTCTCTCTCTCTCTCTCTCTCTCTCTCTCTCTCTCTCTCTCTCTCTCTCTCTCACTCACTCACTCACTCACTCACTCACTCACTCACTCACTCACTCACTCACTCACTCACTCACTCACTCACTCACACACACACACACACACACACACACACACACACACACACACACACACACACACACACACACACACACACACACACACACAGCACAAACATTTCTGTGGTATTGACCCCAACTTCCTCTTTCAATGTGAGAATAGTGTCTCTTGAAGATGTTTTCTTTGTTCAGGAAAATCCCTCTTCCCTTTTTCTGATGCTGAGGTTGGATGCTTTGTTTGGATGTTTCGTTTTAACCCCTAGTGTCCCTATTCTGGGAAGAATATTCTGCGCAAATAGCAGATCAACAAGCTAGAGCAAAAACATCAGGGGGCCTAGTATAGAGGCCCTGGGACTCCGGTCAACTAAGAATAGTATTTAAGTTTGGTCGTTTTTAAGCTCTTGTTCATCACCTCACCGCAAAACACACTGCGGGCACTCCTCACTTCACCAAGCATTGGTACATGTGAGTTTATATTGAAGGCTGTGTTTCAACATAGTGGTGAAATAATTGTAGACACATGCAGTCAGTAACACCAGTCAGTGAGCATGGTGTTTCAACATATTCAAATATCAGTACATTGTTTTTCTCTGTCAGATGGTGACCCACCAACAATGAGTCCACAACCCATAAAGGCTGACCGAGAGAGTCACATATTTCATAGAAATACAGTATGAAAGATAAAAGTAGTACCTTGTTATACTATGACATTGTATTATTAGTTATCATACTTTACAGAGCATGTATGGCTTTTAGGCCTTTTTGACCATGACAATAACAAAGCAGCTTTAACTCATTGAAACCAGAGGCCTTCAAAGATAATGTAGTCAGAAAAAAAAATAGCAAGGTTACGTTGCATACATAATTGACCTCTTACAAGCCTGTAGTACTTTTTCGTATCTATATGTATACAGTAGGTCTAAAATCACCAAAGATAGTCTATAAGGATGGGTAATTAAAGTTTCACCAACTTTTCTTTATGACAGATCATAGATGTTTGTATCTATGACCGGATTAATGCTTTTAGTTTAATCTATTATAAAACGGAATCTATTACTTACAAGGCTATCAGCAGTCAAATAAGTCCACATATTATTGTTATAAAATACACAGAAAATGTGTTATCATGGAATTCCTGCTTCTATGTCTTGGTGGCACCTCGGCCCATGATGGACTTCTTTGTGTTCTCTCAGGTTTCAAAAGCATTATATAACACTTTGGTCCAAACAGCGCCACCAAAAGGCCGAAACTAGATGCTAAAATAGCAAATACCTCCACTACATCTGCATATTTGCCTGGCGAGCTGATATATGCTGGGATGAAAGCTATCCACACGACAAAGAAGATCAACATGCTGAAAGTGATATACTTGGCTTCATTGAAGTTGTCTGGAAGATTCCTGGCCATGAATGCTAGGACAAAGCTGAGGAGTGCCAGTAAACCAATATAACCTAGTAACACTGCAAAACCAACCTTTGATCCCACATCACACTCATAAACTATCTTATCACTGAGGTATTGTGTGTTTTTATGAGGAGTTGGTGAGGCAGACACAAGCCAGGCTGTGCAGATTATTGCTTGGATGGAGGTAGGACCCAGCACTGTTCCTCTCTGCTGCATAGCACCAAAAAACTTCATAATGTCAGCACCCCCAGGCTTGGAGGATTTGAACACGGCCAACACCACCATAGTCTTTACCAGGATACACGAGACACACAGCACAAAGCTGATCCCAAATACCGCATGCCTCAGCTGACAAGTCCAGATTCTGGGACGACCAATGAACAGAAGTGAGCACATGAAACACAGCTTGAGTGACGGCAAAAGTTGGAAGCTGAGTTCTGCGTTGTTGGCACGCACAATGGGTGTGTCTCGATGATAGACGAAGATGCCCAGGACAATCGCACAGATAAATGTTCCTAGCAATGCGATGGTTGTCAAGGAGATACCCAGGGCCTCATGGTAGGAGAGGAATTCCACAGTCTTAGGGACACAGTGGTCACGCTCGAGATTGGACCAGAAATCCTCTCGACAACCGGTGCACTCGGTGGAGTCTAACAAAGACAGTGAAGATAAAGGGACACACAATACTGTGTAAGTATTGTCCTGAAGATAACCTGAATTGTTACATCCTACCATATCATACTATACCACTATCCTATCCTATCCTAACCTAGCCTATATAGAATGGCGCACCAATATGTAGTGTGTGTGTGTGTGTGTGTGTGTGTGTGTGTGTGTGTGTGTGTGTGTGTGTGTGTGTGTGTGTGTGTGTGTGTGAGTGTGTGTGTGTGTGTGTGTGTGTGTGTGTGAGTGAGAGAGACACTGTGTGTGTGTTCAGTAAAGCACAGAAGCTTTAAATACAAAATGATCTCATCAATTGTGTCATCAATAACCCACTCAGCATCCTACGGTGACTTAATGACCAATCGGCAGACGGGGACTTCACAGTTACATGGCCGTTCTAATGCAGTTTTCTCCTCAGTGTTGTTGGTATATCGATATGAAAATTACGGAAGCTGTTTTTTTTTTACTTCTTAAGCTTGTTAAGCGTGTTTTTGCCATGGGCTATGAATATGTAATGGCAGTTGCAGTCCCAAGTCTCAAGACTATACTTAGTTTCATCACCAGTATGGACTAGTAAACAGGGTAGGGACTAGTAAACAGGGTAGGGACTAGTAAACAGGGTAGGGACTAGTAAACAGGGTAGGGACTAGTAAACAGGGTAGGGACTAGTAAACAGGGTAAACCAACCAGTCTCATTGCTGATCTCTCCATCAGAACAAGCAATGCAGTCAAAGCAGCAGGCAGGTTCTCCTTTCCTTCTGGCCAGATAGGTTCCAGGAGAACAGTTCTCACTGCACATTGACCGAGGAGGCTACAAAGGAAAGTAACAATGATCAATATGTAACGATTCCCAATATGTAACGATTCTCGATATGTGGGCCAAATAATTGGCACAACACTACATGATAATATAACATTTAAAAGAAAAATGTAATCAAGAAATAATATATGTTTTCATTGTGATGCCGGATAAAAAAGGATTGATCAATTGATTGATAATGCTTTGAAACTGCACACAGTCCACTTAACACGGAAGCCAAGAGGCTGAAGTCTTAATACTAAAGTCTGAATACTTTAGTCTAGAACCACTGGACTAAAGTAAATGACTTTCTCATCATGAGCTCAACATGAGAAAGTCAAAGGGACCTTTGTGGATTCAAAGCTCCAAAAGATTTTGTCTTCATCCAGGATGAGTTCTTCGTCTCCGGAGGCAGACTTCTTGACCACGCCTACATTCTGAACCTTTACACTTCCGTCAGGGAGCCACACCCAGTTCATGACATCATAGATTGGAAACGGATCACCATTCTCATCAAATGATACATCATCACCAAATGATGTGGTGAAGTTGACCTTTTCCAGGTAATACACAAGCTAGAAATGTTAATGAGCCAAATTATGGAAATATAATAACAACTCACACTGGCAAATACAAAAGATACAAAGCTAACAAAGCAAAGTAGCATATTGCTGTTTAATTGTTTCACAACAAGCTCGTTGACGTTATCAGGCGTGCGTCGGACATGCAAGAAAAGTAGAAAGGAAAATAAAGGCTGGGGTTAAAAAGAACAACTAGAGGACAAAAACAAATATTTTCTGTGTGGTAAGTGAAGGTGAGTGGAAATGGCTAAACAACACATTTGGAGTTTTTGTCGTTTTGTAGCTTGTGTCTAGAGTTGAAGCTCAATTTGGATTGCAGCTTTGTAGATTTTGTATCAGCTACAAACACTGGGTGTAGCTTTTTCTTCATGTCGCTGGCCTCCAATGAAAATGAATGGTGCACTGTAGCTTTGCACTGTATCCGCTATAGTGTGGACACAGCATGATAGTAATCATTGCTATAGAATGCTTGTTCAATGGCAGGGGTCTCTCCATCTCTTTACTGAACAGAAAATACATTCTCAGGTAGGGATACCAATTTAATTAAATCAAAAGAGAGAACTCATTCAGGACAATTAAGTTAAGTCTTTGCCTCTCTCCTGATTGGATGACATTTGTATTCCACCTGGAAATTTATTTTCTGTTCATTAAAGAGCTGGAGAGATGGGGAGACAGACTGTTACAGAAGAACCACTTGATGGCAATGATTACTGTCAGAATAGAGCTTTATAACTTGGGGGAAGAAATAAAAAAAAATAGCTACAAAATATTGCTTTTCACCAATGTTAAATTAACATTTTCATTACTATTCTAACCCTAACATACAGCTAGAAACAGTAAAAGGTGAACTGTGAATTTATGAATATCACACCTGCCATGGCTGTATTGTCTGCAACCTGGCACAGCTGTGCCCAATGAAAGGCCCTCTTCCTTGCACACATTGCAACATGTCATGGAGGGCATGGGCCAGAGCATACACAGCCATGTACGCGGTGTACGAGGTCTGACACATCCAACAGGATAGTTGCTGCGGTTCCTAGGTCCTCTTGTCCAGTACACACCCTTCCACCAGCATCCACCCACTCTGATGGAAGGGGTGCAAATTTACACCGAAATGTGTGCTCCCAAAACTGCCTCACCTGAAGAATCACAATGAAGACTTAAAGGGGTTATGGCATAAAAAATAAATCAACGTTTACGTTTATCCCTTATTTCTTGTGCTTCACTGTATATGCAACATCTTCCCCCAAAATGAGTTAGATGGCATTGAAATTCACATTTTCAGAAACAAATAAAAAAGAGCTAGTTACCAGACCAGGTGAGGGGTACATTCATGAAAATGGCTATGCCAACTCCAAACAGCCCCAAGGCACGATGCCAGCACTACTTGACCCCACTGATTCCGAAAACAGAAATTAAAGGAGGCGGACTGTATTCGGCAACACATATTTGCTTGCCGGGGACTGTCCACCCCCCTTTTCTCAGACCAGGTGAGTGGTACATTCATGAAAACGGCTATAATAAGTAGGTCGGGAGGTGGCTTATTGTTGGTATCAGCCGAGTAACACGCGGGAGTCTGTCCCTGTTACAATGCGCTGGACCCCTGGGAGATGGATTGCTGAGGTGGGGCGCCACACCTATCCTCAGCTCCCAGTACTTACCAGTTACCACACGACTTACCGCACCCAAGCTGTGCTACTCATACGCTGAGTTGGCGGTGCCCGAGATCGAACCCATGACCTTGTGGTCTGAAGGCAAGAGCTCTACCGCCTGAGCTACCTGGGCTATGCCAACTCAAAACAGACCCAAAGACATGATGCCAGCACTATTTGACCAATGGACACACTATAACGTCATCCCATTGGCTACTGCAAATGCCAATCAATATCTGTGATGCAGTATGTCCTGCCCTAGCTGACTCTTTTCAGAGAAACCACTTAACATATAGCATCAAATATGATGTTTTCTAGCCATATCATGGCACCTTCAACCATGAATAAAATAGAATGTGATTTTTGTAATATTTTAATTCTTTAATACTAAACTGAACAAGAGCCTTACTATGTTATTTTCATGGCTGTTGTCAGGGTCATTGTCAGGATGTATTTTCAACAAGAAGTCCTTCAGACCTGGCATCTCTCCACGATGGATGTCAATGCCCAGGGTGCCTCTCAGGTATGGCATGAAGGCAGGAGTCTGGAGTCCAGTCTTTGACGTCCAGGCCTCACTGGCCATCCATAGCAGACCTGTCACATTCTGCTTTACCACCTGTTGTGTTGAACAAAATATATTTGTATGTGTTCAGTCTAAAGCAGTGTTTTTATTGTCTCCGCCAGGCCGAAAGGCATGGCGAGAGTATGTTTTCGCCCCTGTCCGTCCGTCCGTCCGTGTGTCCGTCCGTCCGTCATTCTGTCATTTTGTGTACAGCTAATCTCTGGCACCGTTGGCTTGATCGCAGAGAAACTGTGCACACACACTCCCTGGATGCCAGAGCAGAACCTCTGCCCCAAATTTTTCACATCGGCCTGTTATAGCGCCACCAGGAGGCCGCTTTTTGCAAAACAAATTTTTGAACAGTACTCCTACAGATTTTGGCCAAAAATCCCCCAAATCGGTACACAGTATCTCTATAGTCATTAAAAGAAACGTCTCGTTTCAGATTTTTCATATTCCATCCTGATTGGCAAAAATTGTCTTTCAAAGTTTGCAGGAGTACTCCGCTTCGAACAAAATGCCTCAAATCATGAACACAGCATGCAATTTCTGTGAAATTTTGCACACACATTCCCATTAGGCCGAGAAAGAAATGCCATTTGAAAATGTTAAAATCAGCCTCATGGTGGCGCTGTAACAGGCCGATTCGTGTTTTTACCTCTAACTGCACCGATCAGTGTAAAATTTTGTATGCACACTCTCTAGAGGCCAAGGAAAAACATTTGCCCTGCATTAAGTGCCACCAGGAGGCAGACTTATGTAAAACATTTTTTTTGATATTAAGCCTTCAGATTTGATCCAAATTTCACGCAAATCGGAACACATGATCTTTATAGTCATGTGATCAAGACGCATCTGCACCCTTTTCACATTGGCCTATTATAGCGCCACCAGGAGGCCATAATAACCTACCTGACCTGGCGGAGACTTGTGTGCCGAGGAGCACTTTTTCTAGTTTTATTTCTTTTACCTTTATCTATAAAGGTGAAATCCTGAGATGTAAGAGCTCTTTTATGAGGGAGCCCTGTTTAGCAAGTGGGCCCCAACATAATTAGCACAACACTAAGATCTTAATGATAAGATAACATGTCATGGTATTTTTTCTTCAAAACATTGATGTGTTTTCATTGATAGGATTGATTGATTGATCATTAAAATAAACATAGGCCTGCTTTGAAAATGGATCCAACCTAATAGTTAATTAGTCACAAACGCTTGTTAATATCAATCTATATTAATGTTAACCCACAGATAGACTTTATAACAAATAGTTATAGCAGTGAGATCTGTGAATGGTGTGATTATCTGTTCGATTATTGGACAGAGACCAAATAAAAAGCAAAAGCAAAACTGCAAAAACAAAATAAACAATTGCTGAGCAAATCGTTGAATTGTTGAATTGTTGAAAAATGATTTAAAAAAACAACAACATAATATTTCAGTTTCAGTTTTAAAGGGCCTTCAATGTTTTTCAGGCCAAGGACCCCTTAGCTGAGAGAGAGAGATGAAGCAGGGACCCCACTATAACATTGGGTTGCAGATCAAACTTGTTCATAGATTTCATAGATAGCTTCATAGACTTGTTTGACAGCACCATCATCAGTCATCAGCGTTGGATTTATTATTTTTGGCTAAAGATAGCAGATGTTTTTGCTAAAGATAGCATATCTACAAGCTCACAGCTTGCAGATGTGCTATTTTTTGGCTAAAGATAGCAGATGTTTTGGCTAAAGTTCTCCTCAGAATAGGGATGCTAGGGTTAAAAAAAATTTTTTTGGTGCCCCCCCCCTGTAGTAACTCTGAGGCCCTCCTGTTGAAGACCCCTGCCTTACAATCATGCAAACCATGTCATAATGAACATGTATCATCATAACCCCAACCTCCTGCATGAGTTTAACCATATGGCTCTCATATAGAAATGCAACGACCACACGGGCTGTGGACGTCTTCATCACAGTGACGATCCTCCGAAGCTCCGCCGGGTCGGCGTCCATGGGGACCACCTCCACGTACGCCAGACAGGCCGACCCAGAGCGGTCCATCTCAGACCGGAAGGACTGGGCGACGCTGTGTCCATAGTCATTGTCCACCATCACCAGTCCTACCCAGGTCCACCCCAACCGCTGCATGATCTGTAGCATAGCTTGCACCTGATTGGATGAAGAAGAATGGAAGAACAAGTTGTTATAAGGCCAGGGGTATAGACAACAGGGTTGATTTCATAGACTAAAACTATGACGAAAAATGTTCGTTGACTACCTTTTTTCACTGACGAAAACTGCATAAAAACTAAGCTGCGATGACTAAAACTAAGACTAAATATATTGACAATTTCGTCAACAAGTAAAAACTAGAATGTTAGGACTAGTGGAGAAGAGATCCAGTAGAACTAAAAGACAAGTCATTTTATGTTTGGTCGCGGTCAGGTGTTGTGCTCTGAAAATAGCAGATCTACAAGCTCACAACGCGTCACGCTGCGACGCGTTGTGGGCTTGTAGATCGGCTATTTTCAGCATGCAACCAAGTCTCAAATTAGCCATTACGACGAGATCAAGGCACCACTAAATACATTTTAGTCGACTAAATCAACTGTAGATTTAGTCGACTATAATCTTATGATATTTAGTCGACTAAAACTAGACTAACAGTAAAACATTTCAGATGACTAAAATATGACTAAATGGCATTTTATTCAAAAGACTGTGACTAAAACTAAATAAAAATGTGCTGTACAAATCAACACTGGCAGGCAACCTTAGGCACCAACCAACTATGTTAGGTGCCAACATTGGCACAGGGGAGGGTGATCACTGGCACACTAGCATAAGCGTGCAAGAGAGGATTTTTCTTTTAAAATAAAAATGTAAAAGAATGTAGTCAATTAAATTAAGACGTCTCACATCTGTATGCAAATTACATCCAGCACATAATTCTACATTTATTCAAACTCTGAGTCTGGGAGATACCGTAGGTGGGTTATTGCAATGATCATTACAATGTCTTGATGTGAAGGAAAATATTTCGAAAGAAGAAAAAAAATAAGGTTGTTATGTATATGGGAAATCTAAATCTGTTGGAAATATTTTCTTTTGATGTGGTGTCATTAATTAAATTAAATGTTTAAATGGCACACTGACTATCTACTGACTACTACTACACTTCTGGTGATTAGTAGTTTTCGTTCCCTACCTATGTTGAATACACTTATTGTAAGTCGCTTTGGATAAAAGCGTCTGCTAAATGACTGTAATGTAATGTAATGTATCAAGAAAAACAAAAGAAAAATCATGGCACTTCATGTCAAAAAGGTTGCCGACCCCTGGGCTAGATTATTCACATGGTGGTAAATGAGTGAATCTCCTACACAGATTCCACAAAGGAAAAGGTCTAATCATTCTCTTTTGACACTAAAGGATATAAAGGACAGTGGGTTATAGAATAGGGTAAATGTGTTTTTGTCATGTCTGAAATAATGTGTATTATTATTGTTCATGTCTGTCATGTTATGAGATGTATTTGTTGTGTGTATGCGAACCACAATGGAAATAAGTCCAGGACTTTATTGTGTCATATCCTCAAATGATTTTGAAATGTGTTATGACTTTTCTAATAAACTAAACTAACCCAATAAACTAAACTAAAGACCGCAGCTCCAGCAGTAATACACAACTGAGAGGCCACATGCAATATCGATTACACTCACTAGAGGGAGGTATTTGTCAAGCGTGTGGAACCTGAAGTACTTGATACCAACAGATGTTTTATCTGTAGCAGTTTGATTTGATTTGATTTATTTATTAGATCCCCATTAGCTTACTGTACTGTTACAGCAGCTACTCTTCCTGAGGTCTCAACCAGCATCATCAACAACACAGTTTAAATCAATAGGCCTACACAACATTCATACAACATACTCATCCCAAAATACAGTACAACACAAATACACTAACTCACCTGTCTAATTGCTCCATATTACAATTTAATCTTCAACACAATTGATAGATCTCTTAACTCAACCTTAAATGTCAAATTGACTGGGGGATGTATAGCTCATATAACATAATAGAGAGAAACGCTAGAAAGAAATTATGTGTTGTGTGAACAAATACAATTTTCCCTTTTTCTTAAAAAAGTATTACTTTCAGAAAGAAAAGGTAATGAATTCCATAACACCATGATATGAACTGTTCTTTGTTTTACATTAGTTCTACATGAAGGGAACCGACACTCTGATGACTGCCGAGTAGAATAATGATGTGTATCTAGGTTCTTAGTTATGATAATGTTTTGAATAAAACACACTAGTGAATAGTGCAACCTACTTTTTACCCTTAACCAAACTAAATTATTGTTCATTATGCCTCTTGTTCAATATGGGCATTGGAAAACTATGCCAGCTGCTTTGTTTTGTGCCACCTCCTGTAACCTGTTCAAATTACTTCCTGTTGTATTGGACCAAATCACTGAACACTAATCTAAATGTGACTTGTACTCATTGTTCGGTTAAAGGGATACTTCACTTTAGGGCCGGGGACACATTTAAAAAAAATATTAAAAATAAATGAAAAAAGTTATGGAAAATTCATGGCCCCCTCACGCATTAGAGTGTCCTACTAATGTGTGAGGGGGCCATGAATTTTCCATAACTTTTTTCATTTATTTTTAATATTTTTTTTAAATGTGTCCCCGGCCCGAAAGTGAAGTATCCCTTTAAGTGTTTAGGTATGTATTTCCTACAATGTTTTAATAGCAGCCAATAGCCATACCTCTGCCCATTCCTTTCACCAGTTGATCAATTTGACTATTCCAAGACATTTTACTATCAACAGTAATCCCTAATAACTTTACTTCGTTTACTTGCTCAATATCTGTGTGCTGTATATATCTGTACATAGTTAAGTGTAAAGTTGGTACAGATTTTAATTAACATTTTTGACCTAATCCTACACTTATTTTTTCTTAAGAACCAATTTATTTAATCTCATCCATTTTTCTATCATTTTAATTTATCATTTAAAACTCTGGCAAGTTCACTAGATCTTTTAGAGGATGTATTTAGCCTATCGCAACGGTGGCATTGATTTAAAATGAAAGGTAAATCATAAAAAAAAAAAAAAACATACAGTGAATGCGCCTGCGGGTCTCGTCTCCTCCTCTCCTGAGTGGCTGCCTCTCTCTACAGCAGTGGTTCCCAAACTTTTCAGGCCACGACCCCCCAAAAATAATCATATTTGAACTGGGGACCCACTTATACTGTATGTTGGTCTGTTTACTGTTACAAACAATATTGCACATTAAGCTAATCATCTGGGAATCCCTCCCCCAGTTTGGGAACCACTGTTAGAGTGCCCCTTTTTGTATGCATGCTGATACACTGTATTTAAGTAATTTTTTTAAGAAATACAGCAGTTCACCTGGAAGGCATCGCTTGGGATTGTTCTAAAGAAGGAGGGGAACTGGTCCTGGTCACTCAGACAGGCGCAGGTGGCACCATAACTGACCTACAAAATGTACAAAACATCAGGATGGATTAAAGTTCTCAGTCGCCATGACTGATTTCAGTCATTTGGATTCTATAGTAGTCAGCATGTCTTCTATGGAAGCATGCGACACATTGAGATAATAATGACTTTCAAACAGTAAAAAAAGAAGAAGATCACATTTTATATTCGTAAATATAGTAAATAACCAAAATCAAGCATGTCTGGCAGAAACCACCTACTGAATGTCCATATTCTATTTGTGTTTTTTCGTTAATTAATGCCTTACGTGATCATACTACAGCGTCACACACAAGCATCAAAAGTAGCAGATCCACAAGCTCGAAACGCAGCGCAAAGCGACTCGCTTTGAGCTTGTAGATCTGCTACTTTTGCTACTTTTGAATAAGAATCCCGATGAGGTTTCCACCCGACAGAGACGATAATATAAAATCGGTGACAGTAAAAGTGATGAACTTACCATGGGCACTCTGTACAAACCTAGTATACTAGAGATGGCAATAGAATTGGTTGAGGACGCAGCACCCACTATTCCCAGTACCGGAGGAGACCCGACGCAGCTCTCCTCCAATGGAAACTGCTCCTCTCTCCCACTGGCCAATGACAACGCTGTACGGAACCCGACTCCAAGCGTGTAGCAGTTATCATAGATCCTATAGCCCAGAGTCACGTTGGGCAGCAGGCCGGGGTTTCTGTTGATCTCATTAACTGCAAAAGCCATGGACTGGGCCCATCTGAACCCTTGAATGTAAAAACTAACACATATAATTCCACTGTGTAACCTTGAATATTTATCTTTGTAGAAATATACAACATAGCTATGCAGCCTACTATCTACTATCAGTGGTTATTCCAAACGTTTTAGCTCAAGACCCAAAAGAGAAATCAGATGTTTGCCCAAGACCCAAACTAGTGAAAAATAGCAGATCAACAAGCTCACAACCAGTTGCCAGCTTGCAGATCTGCTACTTTTCACTACTTCTTAAACATTTTGTTTTCTAATTTAGGGAATTTCTTGCATTATTTTTAAATGTTTTAAGTTATTTTCAACTCATGTGTGATTTTTTTGTGTGAAAATCTTTAGAAAGACTTTTAAAATAATAATTCATGCCAAAATTTAGGAAACAAAAAAATCAAGGGATATTCACTCGCTACCTGCGAAAATGTATCCGCGACCCACACATAAATCCGGACCCATTGTTTGGGAAACAGTGATCTACGTAAATGCTATACATATCAAAGCTGCTCCCTGTACTCTTGCTTGCTATTTTGCATGTGTGATACTTACCCAGTGCATGTGGGGGGCTGAGGCTTGGAGATGAAAGACAGCGCAGGAAACACAGGGACGTAGTGGATCGGAAACAAACCACCCAGAACCAAGTCCCCAGCCTTGTCTAATCTGTTGACATTAAACTGTTCCTGTAACTCACATGAAGAGGAAGATGAGGAAGACAAAGGAGAGAATGAAGAGAACAATATCAAGTACAGGTACAGGTATGAAAGCAGATGTCTAGAGAAGCCCTCATGACTGTCCTCCACTGTCTAACACTCCCCTCCCCTTTCTGAACCCATTGTCCAGTTGCTACATTTTATACACAGTGCTGTGCCACCTTTATGGCATTACATAATCTTTCACACCACCCATCAGTGCAGTGCCATCCCCTGTGCCACCTTATGGCATTACATAATCTTTCACACACAGACATATAAAGGTAGATGCCTCCTTCGACTCTGGGGCGTCGGTATCTGCGGGCGCCATTTTTTGGGAAGGCAAACTGCCTTTCAAAGTGACTACTGGCCAATCACAGAGCTTCTTTTCCGGGACTTGGCAGTCCCCTTGGCAGTCTAGTTGTATACAAACAGGATATTTTTATACAACTAGATTCTCACAAGTCCCGTTAAAGACTTGCTGTGATTGGCCACTAGTCACTTTGAGTGAAAGCGTGCTTTCCGAAAATGGCGGCCGTGGATACAGGTCGCTCCAATGAACTGCAGCGGCCAATTAGGTATCTAGGTTTCTATAACTATGTTTTACACCACCCCTCATTGCTGTGCCATCGCCTGTTTCTCCAAAGTGAGCGACACCCACAGCCACAACACTAGAGAGAGCGACCATGATCTGATAACACCCACATTTAGAACAAACATGGGAAAGTTCTCATTATACTACTCTGCCAACAAAATATGGAATGCCCTGACACCATCCATTAAAGGATGTGTAAGACTGGTTTCTTTCAAAATTGGCCTGAAAATTGGGAGGGGGGGGGGGGGGTCGGGGGAGGTACCACTTTATGGCATTACGTAATCTTTCACAGCACCCATCTGGGCTGAGGCAGTATCTCACCAGGGCAACATTGGCAGCTATTCACCCATCATGAAATGTACACGCACGCATGCGTTCTCTCTCTCACACACACACACACACACACACACACACACACACACACACACACACACACACACACACACACACACACACACACACACACACACACGCACACACACACTTGGAATGGGATCTTCACCCATGACCCCAGAGATAATGCGTACCGATTTGTGTGATGTTTGTACAAAAGCTGTAAGTAGTAATATGAAAAGATATGTGTTCTGCCTCCTGGTAGCGGTATAACTGTCCGATGTGAAAGATTTGGGGCAGAGGTTCTGCTCTGGCCTCCAGGGAGTGTGTGTGTGCAGTTTCTCTCCTATTGGTGCCAGAGATTAGCTGTCCACAGACAGACAGGCGGACAGACGGATGGACAGGGGCGAGAACATCATCTCGGCCACGCCTTCGGCCTGGCGGAGACAGTAAATAAATACATAAATAAACAAATGACTGAGTAAATGAGTGAGTACATACATACATACATACATACATACATACATACATACATACATACATACATACATACATACATACATACATACATACATACGTGCGTGCGTAAATACGTACACACATACATACATACATAAATGTCATCCCTTATATTCCCTAGAGGAACAGGTTGTTTGAGAGCTCCAGCACCTGGAAACTTACCAGTGAGTCTCTAAGCAATTCACTCAACTAAAGAATGATGCAATCTCTCAGCTGTCATTGCTAAAACTTGTTGGACACAATTAGAGTACAAAAACAATTATATGATTGGTTTGAAAAACAGTGGGCGTAGCTTTGTCTCGCTGGTACCTTGCATTCAGAAGTGTCTAGACGTATCAGTAGGCGCCTAGGCGGACATCTCTGATCGTCTGACAACAACAGACTATGCCCAGGTGGATACAAATTAAACGTGAGCTTGGCAAGCAAAGGCAGGTGTATGATTCCCAGTGATGACATCTGGCCCAAGGGTGATGAAATAGTGGCTCAACAGGCACACTGTTGGAAGATAATTAACTTTAAGGTCCAATGAGACGATTGACAAAACATAATAACATTAATTAACTAGCACACAGGGGTGCCATGTTTACAACTACTAGCTAGGTCTACATTTGTACAGTGTCATAATACAATTAGGGTTTGGGCAACCTTACACCAAAATGGTTGTTAATCCAAAATACCCCAAACGTAGATACATCAAAATAAAAATAAACTACAGTATTGTAGTGAACGGTGGGCTTCTTCAGATCGGAATAATTAGTTATTATGACTATTTATATGAAAATGTATTTTATTTGTGACACAGCAAACCAAACACCAAACCTATTCACATGAGGAAATGGAGAGGAGGCCAACACCACAACTACCCCTCTCTACCACCCTGATGTGACACATACACAAATAATGAACATGAACCTCATGACACATTAAAGTTTAAACCCTATAGTTTAACCAGTATAAGACCTGAGTCCGATTCTACAAATGCATCAGTATAGTTATAGTTCTCTAACGTTTTCGTGCCAAGGACCCCTCATCTGAAAAGGTTTTTGCCAGGGGACCCCCAGAAGAGAAGATTTGTGTTAAAAAAAAAAGCAAATTATTCAAGATTTTTCCAAAATGATTTTCTTTTTTTTTAACTTTAAAACACAGCAAGTGGTACAGGTGGCACAACATTTCGGCCACATGACCTTCATCAGGTGAAGTGATTTGTGACCCACCCCCCTTATTCAACTGTGGGTCACACAACACGTGACCACGGTGACATGTTATAGGGCAGAAGTAGGTTACTTTTAACACCAAGACACTTATCAACGGAGCGTATAAACCGGCTTGTATTTTTCCATATATTCGGCCGTACACCAACGTCGAAGTCACATTTATCAACGAATCCTACAAAGCCAATCCTGGCGTACATCAGGTCAGAGCTTTGATAAATCTCACGTCTGAAAACGAGCGTCATTTAAATAACACGCCCTTAAATATTCTCAAAACGCCCCGATTTTACGACATGAAGAAGAACCAGAATACGACCAAAGACATCAAAAGCCAATAAGAAAGAGTTTCCCCCGATCGCCTCGCCACACACCACACGCACACGCACCCGCACACTCCCCTCTCTCTCTCTCTCTCACACACACACACACACACACACACACACACGCCTGCCCAGCTGTGTTTTTCATGTAATCCGTACCGTAGCGGTACAATCTTTGTCACGTAGGCTTGTAGCCTACATGAATGACATATTATGATACCAATCACATCGCCATGAATGGAATACGTTTGTATATTAATTTATTTAACCCATACCGAGCAGTGCACAAGCAGTCATGTAGGATATTCCCCGTGAGACTCGGACGGGCGGCAGTGATTCCGCCACGTTAATAAGAGATTGGAGCGTCGGGTTTACAGTATATAGTTGACCCAGGCAGGTTGTAGTCTTCAAAACTCTCTATGACATAACTCCATAACATAGGACAAGCTACTGTAAGTTTGTACACCTCACTGTCCATGAAAAGATCGTCGGGAGTCCCGAAAATGCGCTCGCACTCGCAGAAGCGCTGTAGGCCTATATTTTGAAAATAGCAGATCTACAAGCTCACAACGCGTCGCGATGCGACCCGTTTTTGAGCTTGCAGATCTGCTATTTTAAAATAGCCAATGCAACTGAATGACTGTTAAAGCAGTTTGTTTAAATTACTTTATAAAATGTTATATTTTCACAGGGATTATTTATTAGTGTAGATATACATTTTAGGAGTGGATTATGTGTCCAGATGCCTGTCAGACAGTCAGACAATGCTGCTCCGCAGAATGGAATAAACGGGTGCAGCCAACGTCAACAACTGGTCTCGACCAGACGTGAGATCTCAGCGTATGGTAGGATGAAGCCCACGTCAGGATATATTGATAAATGCCGAAAGGTGCGGTGATCTCGCCGTACGCCCATTATTTGGGCTGCACCTCGTTGATAAATGAGGGTGTGATTACCGTTAAAGGTAGGGTAAGCGATATTTTTTGGTTAAAACAAAAAGTATTTTGTTAAAAGGTTAAAATACTATATTCTGATAGTAATCATTGCTATAGAGTGTTTGTTCAGTAACAGATGTCTCCCTGTCTCTCCAGCTCTTTAATAAACAGAAAATACATTTTTCGGTAGGTGTCAAAATCTCAGCCAATCAGGAGAAAGTACCCATTTTTAAGCTTAAATTGTATAGTGTTCCAGTTAAAATTTTGTCTGCTCATTTCTTAGTGTCATCACTTCCAATTTCACTTGTTTAATCTATATCCTGATTGAGTTCTCTGTCCTGGTTGGATAAAATTGGAAATGAAACTACAAAAAAAAAAAAAAAACTACAAAATACATTTTCTGTTTTATAAAGAGCTGGAGAGACATGGAGACTTTTTATATGGACAGGACACTCTATAGTAACGAGCACTATCAGAACATAGACCCATTTTGCAATTATTTGAATAATTGCAAATCACTTACCCTACCTTTAAGGATATCCCACCACATTGACGTGGCCAAGTTTTTGTTTCATAAAAATGCATCGTAGACATGTTATGAGCTACTTTCTGTCAATAAATTCCGTGCAGGTGATTATTGTTAAGTGTTGGAGTTTGGAAGCGCTCGTTTGCTATAACTCAACGTCCTGCTGCCTCCTGTATTACGGGACATTTAGAAACAGGTGGTACAAAGGACCGTTGAGTGATTTCCCATGAGCGCTTCCAAACTCCAACACTTTTACTCCAAATTATCACCTGCACAGAATTTATTGACAGAAAGTAGCTCATAACATGTCTATGGTGGATGTTTATGAATCAAAAACTAGATACAAAGATACAAAGAGGATAATCCAGCAAGCTTTCCGCGTAGCTACAATGTGGGTGATTTTAAAGTGGTTTAATACAATCGGATCTGACATTTCTGTTTGGGCTGTCAAGGGTTGGTATTGCAACTTAGCATAAGAATTGCTTTCGGCTAACTATACAGTATCCCACCCAGTCACACTGATGGCATTTATCACAGGATGGTCATAAAAAGGTGGCACCTGAATCCAAGAACAGTTTTAAAGGTGCAATAAGTGATTTATTTTTTATAACTGGTTATCACTACTACAATATATTATGATAGTAATCATTGCTATGAAGTGTTTGTTCAGTAACCAGGGTCTCTCCAGGTCTTTAGTAAACAGAAAACACATTTTCAGGATACTCATACAGGATACAGGATAGAAGTGAAAGTGAAATTGGAGGTGGTGACACAAAGAAATGAGCAGACAAAATTGGAACTGGGACACTAAATTGAAGCTGATAAATGGGTACTATTTGATTGGATGAAATTGTCAACTCAACTGAAAATTAAAACGTTTTAAGTTTTACCTGAAAGGACGACTTTGCCCATATAATTGCTACTCACTAATGCTCATGATAAAATGGTACGACTTTTTCCTACTTGGCCTGTGTGGATCCCTCCTCCCTCCCACACACACAGAGAGAGAGAGAGAGAGAGAGAGAGAGAGAGAGAGAGAGAGAGAGAGAGAGAGAGAGAGAGAGAGAGAGAGAGAGTTAACCATGAACCAGGAGAGAGAGCAGGAAACCCAACACATTCCCCTCTCTCCCTCCCTCTCTTCATTCTCAGTGACATAAACACAAGTTGGGGCTTGTTAAACATAACAAGTTGGGGCTAGATAACACTCTGGAATGATCAAAGTGTAGACAGGAGATCTGCTAAAACACATTCCAATAGTCAGATAGGACATTCAAAATGATAATACTAACACTACTAAGGTTTGGGAGATATTCATGAACACAAAAATATAGATTAAATGTGGATTAAATATGAATATCCTTATCACAAACGCCAACTAAACACCTTATTTTTTTGTCTATCCTCAACATGTTTCCCTGTTGCTCTTTCCTTCTGTCTGTCCTGGCTTATTATTTTCCTATTCCTGAAAAAGAAAACTGCACAAAAACAAATTTCACCCATGCCTTCTTTACACCAGCGTCCGTTGAAGGTTGTAGAAGACTCACATTGATCTGAAAGTTGGTGAAAAGAAGACATGGGCAGGCCAGACTGGGACAGTAATTCAGGGCGGGAGTCATACACACTTCCAGGCCACCCTATACGAACACGACACACACACCCCCCCCCACACACACACACACACACACACACACACACACACAATTCAATTTTCAATTCAAAGGGCTTTATTGGCATGAGAAAACATACGTTTACATTGCCAAAGCAGAAAGCATAATACAACAATACAGCAATACAATCAAAACAAAAAATATGTACATTTGAAAGTCAGAATCTTCGATAGGTCAATTTCTATGTACCAAGATCACTGGGTGCAGGTATAGTGCCGGAATATACACAATGATTAGTCTTTAGGGTGGTTGTGTTCCGTTTGATATCCTTTTCCTATCACAGCAACTCACGAATCTTGCTGCTGTGTTTGCACATTGTTGTACTTCGCCCAGCAGGTATGGGAGTTTTTTGTCATTGGTCATTTCAAAATCTCCGTGTGTGGTTGTAATCTGTGGGAAGTATGTGTCTCTGATGTCTTGGTACAATGGACAGACGGTTAGGAAGTGTAGCTCGGTTTCCACTTCATTTTGTGTGCAGTGGGTGCATAGTCTGTCTTCTCTCGGGATACAGGTCTGCCTGTGACGACCTTTCTCGATCGCAAGACTGTGCTCACTGAGTCTGTACCTAGTTAAGATTTTTCTTTGTTTTGGGTCAGTCACGGTGCTCAGGTATTCTGCCACTGCGTATTCTCTGTTTAGGGCCAGATAGCATTCTAGTTTACTCTGCTTTTGTGTTGCTTCTTTCCAGTGTGTCAGGTAGTTTTCCTTTTGCTGTTTTATAATTTGGTTTAGTCCAATGGGTTTTCTATCTCGTGGCTCTGTTTGTGTTTGTGCCCGGAGTTCCAGGGCCAGCTGGCTGAGGGGGCATCTCTCTAGGGTTTCGCTGTGTGTGAGTGCCTTGTTATGGAGTGCATCTAGGTCACTTTCTTTTAGGTGGTTGTAGAACTTAAGTGCTCTCTTTTTTATTTTGATAATTAGTGGGTATCGTCCTAATTCTGCCCTGCATGCATTATTTGGTGTTTTTCGCTGGGTACGGAGAATGGATTTGCAGAATTCTGTGTGTAGGGTCTCGGTTTGGTGTTTATCCCATTTTTCAAGGTCATGGTTTGCTAGTGGTCCCCAGATCTCACAACCATAGAGGGAAATTGGTTCTATCACAGAGTCCAGTATTTTAAGCCAGGTTTTAATTGGGATGTCTATTTTGATGTTTCTTTTGATAGCATAGAATGCCCTTCTTGCCTTGTCTCTCAGGTCCTTTACAGCTTGGTTGTAGTTCCCTGTGCTGCTGATGTTTAGGCCAAGGTAGGTATAGTTTTTTGTTTGTTCTAGTGGGATTGTATTTAGGAAAAATTGATGGTTTTGGCGGCTGGATCTTTTTTGACAGCCACACACACAGCCACACACACACACACACACACACACACACACACACACACACACACACACACACACACACACACACACACACACACACAATAAAACTGAAATGAAATTAATAAATCAATAATCAAACAGGAAAATAAATCTCTAATCATTTTTTAAGTCTGTTTATTCGTTTTTTCATACAATTGACATGGAACAAATAGAGGTACACGTAATAGTAATCTCACAAATCAATTACTTATTATACATCTGTGTACGACACAAGACTCTCGTCTTGGAGAGCTCTATGGCAGTGGCGGCTTTGCTGTCGAGGGTTCCTTGGAGCCTTGCCTGGGCAAGGTATTAGGGCAGTGGTTCTCTACGTGACCCCATGGTCCTTGAGGTGGTTTCAGGGGGTCCCCAGCTAAATTATTGATACTGTAGTTATTATTGATAGTTAGGGACCAAATGGACCCTTACGGCTTTGTAACTACCAATGGCGTAGAGTGGACGGTACCACCGTCCATAGAGCCTCAACCCCAGCAATGGCTCTGGGCTGACTTCTCACACTGGGTACCATTGGATGGTGGAGTGGACACAAAGGCATCCTAATTCTAGATGAATTAGAACTGCCATATGCAGTTACCTTGGTCCAATGTTTTCACTTTGATCAATGCAACATGACAGACATTTAGGTTTGTCCACTGCATTATACACCACAACTGAAATATAATTTGTATAATGACATGTCATTATGTACTGAATAGTGAATATGCATCGAATGTTTTAAGAAATTAGTTCCTTTCAAGATAGGAATTAAAAAGGCATAGGAGGAAACGTACAATGATTACATGATTCACAATGCATTAATAGGTTATTTCATATATCAAATTATTATTAATGAAGAACCTGTCACAAAGTCATACAATGCCTATTATGGAAACTGTCAAAAATGTGTGGCATTTTTATGAATCTGCATACATTAAAAAAAAGGGACACGAGGAGAACATGCAAACTCCACACAGAAAGGCCCTTTCGCCAACCCCACCTAGGGTATGGGCACTGATGACGCCGATTAATTCTAAACTCAGAGGCTCTGAATACAACCTCAAACTATGGTCAATGTAAGTAGAAAGATCACTCAGATTCTTCCTCCTGGATGTCCAGAGGACCCTGGTAGTTGGACATCAATCATCAGATGACTCAGAGCTGCTTAAGGGAGCCTGTGAGAGAGTTTAACAGAACACATTGGATGGCAAAGACAGGACATGTTAACATGCATGAATCTAACACCATCAGGGTCCGACGTTAAGGACCCTGAAAAGGAAAGTCAATGATTTGTTTCTAAACACATTATAAATCAATGGCTGAAAACATGTAAAAAGTATGTGAAGTATGTGGCAATGGATTGTGGAGTTAGACCATTTAAAGGGCAAGACCACTTTGGTAGAGGGTTGGGTTGTGTAGTTACCTTGCCATGATGTAAGGTGAACAAGAAATCAAAAATAATTGCTCCATTGATTAGAAATTGATCATTCAAAATATGCTCCTCATGACTTGCATTGTAAAACAGATCTCAAAGTCACTCTTTTAGCACGTAAACAAATGTAAACAAACATCAAACCAGTACTGTTTTTTTTTTTTTTTTTTTTTAATGTCCAACTTCCTGCTGATTTTACTATTTGAAGATCTAGATCTGCGGTTGAATTTTTAATAAAATAGCTAAATCAACAGGAGGTTTTCATTCTTATTAAAAAAAAAAGTATTGGGGTTTGGTGATGTTCTATATTGTCTGAATCAACTTTGTTTGTGTTCGTTTATGTGCTAAAAGAATGACTTTGAGAGCTGTTTTACCGTACAATGGGTCTGGCAAGTCAATGAGGAGCATATTTGGAATTAGAATTGAATAATTCTAATAAATGGAGCAATTCATTTGATTTCTTGTCCACCTTTGGAGTTACATCATGGCAAGGTAACTACACAACCCAAATCTCTACCAAAGTGGTCTTGCCCTTTAACCTGTTTTCAAAAATCTCTAAATCTAGACGTGATGACCACAGTCCTTCTAAAGAGGATTCTCAGTCTCAGAGCGATTCAGATAGAGGAATACAATAATCAAATACAAAAGAGCAACTACACAATACAATATAAATAACTAAAGCTGTACAAGGCAATGGAGTTAATGGAGAGGTTGCCTCCATTACGAGCACCAACCTGGACTGTTGACGGACTCTTCAGCTGTCATTTTCATGAGCAAGGCCACCTGCTGCCGCTCGGAGAGAGGGTGATTCCCGGCCCGGATCCCTGGCATACCCATACCATTCTGGGTGTTGGTAGGCTCCTTTCTAATGCGCTTCCGCTCTGGCCCTTGCTTCTCTGTAAAGAGCGAGGGAAAGACAAAAACAAATCATGACAATCATGGTTTAACGGTCCGGATCCTGCGTCTCTGAAGGATTTTTTTTTTTTAAAGAGAAGAGGCATTAAACCAACCATCGCTGTGTCCATGGTACACATACTACTTTATCCAACTACGTTATGAACAAATTACGATGCAGGGCATTATTCCTGCACAATATTTACAGTGATGTTAATATTATACTCAGAGCCAAGGTGAATGTGCCTGGGAGTTAGGGCTGGGTATTGCCAACAACCTCACGATCGATACGTATCACGATACAGAGGCCACGATACGATATGTATCGCGATACACATTGATTTTGAATAATGACCGCATGTCCTACTAAATTTACTTTTGCAGAGTCCTAGACCACCGATTGCTGATGTTTTGACCAGTATATTGTCAGAAAATGTCCAGTTTCCAAAATCCAAAATGCATTTGAAAAACATTTAAATGATAAATAATGTTTTGATGGATAAATGCAATAGATTGAATCATGTATATCGTCACTGTCGAGCAGAAACTGATGCTGATGTTTTGTTTTTTTAAAGCCGTGTCTAACAGTATTTCCTGCCGTATCGATATGGTAGCCTCTGTATCGATACGATCGGCAAGGAATACGATACGATTATTGGCATATCGATTAATTGAACCCACCCCTACTGGGAGTGGCTACCTCTCTCTACAGCAGCGGTTCTCAACCTTTTCAGGCCACTAAAAAAAATCTAAACTTTTGTTTTAATAACCCTCAGACTTACGTTTAAGACCAATTTAGCGATAACAACACACACACACACACACACACACACACACACACACACACACACACACACACAATAACAAAAATGTTGGGTCAATTTTGTATCCAAGCCCAGATAGCCCTAATGTTTACGTTCATAACAGGGCAGTCATAATATCCATAGTTTATTAAGTGCCAGAAATGCCAGGAAACCAACTGTGGCCAGTCTATTTATCACCTGAATAGATTCACTCATTTTGAATGAGAACAGGAAGCATTTTATGGCATTTTTTAACACAATGAGTGCCATAAACAGACCAGACCTTTTTTCATAATCCAAACGAGGAGTGCCGAAAATGGTTCGGACCGTTTTTGACCCAATTTTATTTTTATACGTGGGGCCCACGTGGGGCGCTAAAACGAAACTTTGGGATCATCCCAGGAGTTTCTGAGAAGGAGAGGCCGGATGTGGATCCATGTCAAAAATCCTTCCGGTCGGCCTTTCCAATGTTAACTCCTTGACTAAAAGCTTAATATCTCCATTTCTTTTTAACGTGGTGGAAGCGAGCCGTTTTCGATCGGCGATCACTCTGCAATGGAGGATCGCGTTAGAAATATTATTGTTCCAGGCGTTAGTCGGGACCCTCCGCCGTCTCGCACGCACGCTTTGTTTACATGTACTTCCGGGGCTTCTACAGCACGAAACGTATCAACATAAGTGGATGGAAGAAATGCAGGCACTGAACGTATAATATTTTAATAAACCTCTGGCACCCGATGTGTTAAGACCTAAATACAAATTTAAAACTTCCTGTGACCTTAGTCTTTTTGAGTCATTTATTAAGCCTTTTTTTTATTATGAATATTAATGTAATATTTTTTTTGCAAAAAAGACAAGAAAAAAGAAATAAACTGTGTTCTGTAACATCATTTTAAGTGAATCATACGTGGCTGCTAGGTACATTTAGATTCCTGTCAGATTGTCAAAAAAATACTGCACTGCATGTCTACGATGAAAACGATTTACGAGTACACGACCTAGAGACCTGACGTGAGATATGAGCGTTGGGTACAGCATGCGCACGTCGAAGTGACCATAGAATGTTAAATTGCAGTTAGATCAGCGTACACCCCTTTTTTGGTCTGCGCAAGGTTGATAAATGAGGGTCAATTAAACTTACTGAGGTCCTGGGGATCTTCAGTTTCCTCCTGTGTACTAGAGATGGTCCTGGGTGGGTCACAGCAGTCAGGTTTCTCTCCAGTATGGATGCGCTGATAAGGCTTCTCTCTAGTGTGAATTCTCTGGTGTACTTTGAGATTAGACAACAGAGTGAACTTTTTCTCACACTGGTCGCAGCTGTAAGGCTTCTCTCCAGTGTGAATCCATTGGTGGTTCTTGAAAGCATCCAATCTATTGAACTCTTCCCCACACTGGTCGCAGCAGTAAGGCATCTCTCCGGTGTGAATTCTCTGATGTTTTTTTAGACTAGAATATTGAGTGAAGCTTTTCTCACACTGGTTACAGCTGAACGATGGCTTCAGTCCAGTGTGAGACATCTTGTGATATGCGAGCTGATGCGATCTGCGGAACACTTTCCCACACATCTCACAGCAGTAAGGTTTCACTCCGGTGTGAGTTTTCTCGTGTTGTTTGAGAGTAGACCGTGCAGTGAATTTTTTCCCACACTGTTCACAGCAGTGAGGCTTCTCTCCAGTGTGAATTCTTTGGTGTGTTTTGAGAGCCCTCTTTACAGCAAACATTTTCCCACACTGGTCGCAGCCGTGAGGCTTCTCTCCAGTGTGAATCATGTGGTGTGTTTTGAGGGCCTTCTTCACAGCAAACCTTTTCCCACACTGGTCGCAGCCGTGAGGCTTCTCTCCAGTGTGAACTTTCTGATGTGATTTTAGACAATCCTTACGAGCAAACGTTTTCCCACACTGGTCACACCGGTAGGGCTTCTCTCCACTGTGAATTGCTTTGTGTAATTTGAAAACAGCCAATACACTGAACTTTGCCCCACAATGGTCACAGCAGTAAGGCTTCTCCCCTGTGTGACTTCTTTGGTGAATTTTGAGCCCATACCGTGATTGGTAGCTCTTCCCACACTGGTCACAGTGATAAGGCTTCTCTCCAGTGTGGACTCTCTGGTGTACTTTGAGACCAGACAATGTACTGAACATTTTAGAACATGTGTCACAGCAGTAAGGCTTCTCTCCAGTGTGAGTTCTCTGGTGCTGTTTTAAACAACGCTTGTCACTGAACTTTTTCCCACATTGGTCACAGCTGCAACGTTTCTCTCCAGTGTGGCTTCTCTTGTGTGTCATAAGGTGAGACGTTTGTCTGAAGCTTTTACCACATTGGTCACAGCAGAAAGGCTTCTCGCCAGTGTGCCTTCTCTGGTGTATTTTGAGTGTAGAGCCTTGTGTGAAGCTTTCACCACATTCGCCACAGCAGTAAGGTTTCTCTCCGGTGTGCACTCGCTGGTGTATTATGAGATGATACAGTCTAGGGAAAGTTTTCCCACATTGGTCACAGTAGTAAGGCCTCTCTCCAACATGGATTGTCTGGTGCATTTCTAATCTAGACTTTGCACCAAACCTTTTCCCACACTGGTCACAGCAGTAAGGCTTCTCTCCAGTATGGTTAATCATATGTATTTTCAAGCCTCCAGAATTAGTAAAACCCTTCCCACAAAGTTCACAGCCGAATGGCCTCACTCCAGTGTGAATTCTCTCGTGTATTACCAGGCTAGATTTTTTTGTGAAGATTTTGCCGCATTGTTCACAACAGTAAGGTTTCTGACCTGTGTGAATTTGCTGGTGTACTTTCAGATAATACCATGAAGTGAAGTGTTGTCCACACTGGTGACAGCAATACTGTCTTGGTTTAACTGAGGACAGGGCAGGAGAGGTATCTGAGATAAAAAAAATAAAGAAAAACAGACCTTACACATTAAAAAGCCAACTTTACACATTAAATCAGCCTTTCAATTCAGAGCCTTCATTACAACAGTTTTTTTTTAGGAGAGAGACAAAATAACCATCAATATTATTCTCCAGTTTTACATTTTAAGTGAAAGATGAGGGACAACAGAATGAAGTAAAGAAACTTACTGAGGTCTCCAGGTTTCTTCCGTTTAATAGAAACAGTCCTGGCTGGAGAGTTCATCTTCATCTTCACCTGCAGTCTGGACTCCATAGACTGATCTGGAATTGCGGAATTTAATTCACATTAATTCAGGATGTACAAGTCAACTGCAACAGACACTATAGTGGGGAGATACGTAATAGGCTCAGTTGTTCACTTCCGCCAAAAAGTGTGAACATTTGCATAATGGAATCTTTGACGTATGCTGCTGTCAAATTTTGCCGGGTTCCAAGCACTTTTCCCATGAGATCCTGTCGTAGAATGAGAATTAACTCATTCACTGCCAGAGTTTTTTTCTGGCAGTGTGCAGCCAGTGCCAGCGTTTTTGAGCATTTTTACTAACCTTTCAATATTTCTCTCCAGGACGATCGACACACAGAGTGTCGCAAAAGACGGAGGAGTGTCACTGCTTCTATCGGGGGGAAAAGCATGTCACCCTCTGTTCTTTAGTTATTGGCTGTTGAATATAGCTTGCACCCGTGCCCCGAACATGAATTTGCAACCCCATTTCCTTGTAAGCGGTGTAACTTGGAAACCCTCTTAGAATCTCATTATGTTGGTGTATTTACCTTTCCTTCTAGTTAACTTAGAAAGGTGATATAAGAGTCTAAGTCTATGTTGGTGATGTCTAGAAATTCATCTTGTTACCATGGTGCAATAATGCCACATTTCTCACTTTGCATAATGTGCATACATTATGAAGGTTCTGTCAACGTAGAAAGATGCTCTTTGACTCTTATAGACTCTGAGTCCGTTAACATGTCCAGATATTCCTATCTTGTCCTAACTAATTATGTCACCTTTTGTAATTTAGTATAATTTGCATAAATTATGTAATAATTAGGCTGAAACCAGTGTATTGAGAAGGATCTTACAGTCCAAGTCTGTTCGGATGTCCATAAATGCATCTCTTGTCATGCAACCTTTCCTTATTAGCATCGTTTGCATGAATTGATTTGTGGAAAATTTGCTGACTTTGAACCTGGGACAAGCCTTGTAGAAATCAAACCCTACTAAGCACAAGACACGATTACTTTCAAGTTTCATCATGCGCACAACTGAAGCTGAGGATGTCCAGGTCATGGTCACCATGCCAACAGATGACCTGCCAACCTCTTGGGTTCCCAGCAAGATGTCTTTGAGGGCTTAAGAGGTCAGACCTCCATCACAGCCCACTGAGTTAAATGTCCAGTTATGGACACTACTTCTGGAAATGCCCAGTTGCCCTCTGAAAGATCAGAGGCAACAGCAGTCCAAGCTTGACCACATCCTGCAGCTGCAACCAGGGTTAAGCATCACAATATACATACCTGGTCAGCTTGTAACTCTTTGACAGAGGTCTTTGATTGCAGCACTAGCTCATGAATGGCAAACACTCTTGACACAACAGATCAACTGCATAGTCATGGGCAGTCAATGACCGGAAGACTATGATGAGCTTGGTCATGAGACCTGAGACTATGGGTGAAAATGCATACTGTGATGACAGCACTAAAGGCTCAGCATTCGAAAGCGTCTGCTGCTGACAAATTGTTGGTGGATAGCGTCATTCCGTCGGGTCGGGACCTCCATCGACCCGTCGATGAGAAACCGAACTTGCTTGGTCGGTCCCGACTAGACTAGTGCTAAAAATGCTATGTGTGTTTTGTTTTGGTGCGAGTGAAACAAGCGAGCAGGTCTATGAAAGGTCTATGAAAACAAGCCCAAAAGAAGCGACCAGTTTCACCACCTGAGCCCTATTAAATCAGGTATTTTCAAAAAGCCCAAACAAAAGCAACCTGCAATTATAAACATTTACAAACGACTTTACAGAAAAACAAGCCCAAAGTCGCTTACAATAAGCAGACCTGGCAACACTGGCAAGATCTGGCAGGCCAGTGATGGCATTTGCACAACAATGTGCGCATCAGCCGACTGCTTGTGCTGAACTAAATGCCAACTTTTGCCAACTCTGTTGCAGTCTGTTGTAGTCTGAAATAGTCTGTTTGGTGGAGAGTCACCTTAAGGGCTACCAGCAACACCATAGAAGATAGTGGGCTTAATGAAGCCAGGAACGAGGCAGGTATATATACCACAACAAGGCATATCCTACAAGGGAAGCACATGAAGAGGGCAGTCCAAGCCCTGTTTGGCCTCTATGTGGAACAATGCTTCCACAGAGTATCCCAACCTGAAGGGTCCATGTGCAGAGTCAGCACAGCTGGTTGACAGAAGCTGTGTTGAGCACATCCATCAAGAGGTTGCAAAGGAGCGGCAGGGCATGATAGCTAGAGTCCAACTAAGTCCTGGACAAGAAAAGAGGCCAATCACATACAGCCCAGCCTGCATGCGTGCGTGCGTGTGTGGCTCAAAACAAAGCACAGCGCGTAAAGGCACACTTTAAACACTTGGAGGTATTGTCATAATTCTGAGATTGCGTCAATCAAAAGATAAAAACATTGCTTTCCATTGTAAACTTTGTGAGGGCAACAACTTGCTTTCAACGTCTAAGGCATCTTGCTCACACGACGCATGCAGTGAAATCCTCACTGTTCATGTGTCCAAGTAATAGTATGTGACGTATGCGGAAGTGCCTTTTAGATCTGTGAAGGCTATGGGTCTGTTTGTGGCGGTGATGTGTCACATACTTAACCTATGGGTCAGGTCAGGGGTGCAAATTATCGATGAATTCATTAATTGATAACTTTATCAATCGATTAACCGATTAATTGATAAGCAGCATTTTTTAGGACCAAAAGGAAAATTCTTGTCCGAAACCGAAAATTAGTGCAGAAACATAATTGCCTTGATTTGTATAACATTAACGAGCATCAGCTGGACACAGACACACACACCTCCCCTCTACAGTGCTCTATGGAGTCTGTCTCATTTCTTTCCAAAAGCCCTTGAATAGGATGGAATATGATTAAGGATTACTGTGATTATGGTAAATTAACATTTGATATCACACACACCATACCTGTAACTTTCACTAGCCCCCAAAATAAAATCGTTTAAAAAAAATGATATATATTTTTTTCAAAAATATATTTTTTCAATTGATTGAAAATCGATAAGCTTAATCAAATAAATACTTAATGGTAGTTAATCGATTATAGATTAATTGTTAACATCCCTAACATTAAGGGAAATGTCCAAGATCACTGGCCCAACCATTGTAACCACTGGCCCAGGACATTCATCAAGTATTGATCCCATAATAAGGAAAAAAATCCCTTATTTCCCCCTAAAATAAACAAGCAAAAAAACTAACTTCTGCTGCCTATTCCATATCATATGTAAATATTTATTTTCTATAACTACTACAACTAGCTACAAATAGACACATTAATATTGGCCTAAAGCAAATGTTCATTATGCAAATCATTGTATGATATGATAATCATTCTAAGTAACCCAATCTGATTTCTGAATGGAGAAATAAAATGTTTTTAGTTTTTTATTATGCACTGTCTGCTTGTCTGTCATTGTTCAATCTGGGAACCCATCGCCAAATAAAAAGGAAAAACAGCGCCCTCTGCTGTTTTTTTAATCTTTCACTTGGCTCTGGGGGGAGCTAAATGGAGCAACCGTGCACAAGGAAACCGGGGTTTTTGGTCTGCCCTCAGTGCTCCACTTACGGTGGTGTGCTTATGTTTTCATTCCCACTAACAATATTTCTACACGGAGCACTAACACCACTTCTCCCAGAGAACATGGATCGTTTTGGTTATAAGCCCACTTGTTTCTATGATGAAAGAGCAAGTTAAAATGTGAATATCTTTCCGTGGTTTTGTCTGCTCCAAGGACGCTATTGTTAAATGAGTTTCGGTTTGTTTTCAGTGGGAAGCGAGAGCAGACAGTAAATCCGGCCCACTACATTTGATTGGGTAAAGCGCGGCCTGCTTCCTGATCTGAAGGCACGCCCACTTGTAGGCCAGTGCGTACACGTTATGACGAACCCCCCCCCCCCCCCCCCCCCCGACAGATTCAAGCGGAGAGCAGAATCTGTTCTTGAGAGATTAGTCATTGTTAGGAGGTAGAAATACAAAGTTAGGTATAGGCTACTGTACTGTTAGCCCTGCATTGGCCAGGGCTTATACTGGCATAAATAGTACAGCAAATACAATGTAGGCTACATTCCTGCTGCAGCTAAGGCTGAATTAGACCCTGAAGTGTATGATCAGTGTTGCCAGATTTTGCGAGAGAAAAACCAGGTCTATCAAAAGTGACTATTAAGCGTGAGCACTTAAAACCTTGATGGCCAAAACGCAAAACCTCCTATGTGCAAATTTCATGATTTTCGGATTTCACTGTGGATGAGGACTTTAGGCTATGCTGCACATGCTCAATCTGTCTGCAAGATAGTCCCGCCCCTCATTTAGTCAGAAAAGTCATTTGACTAAAACCTCCTATCTTGTTCAGTGCCAATTAGTGCTAAAATGTTGAAGCGCAAAACCTCTTATCTGCACCAGAACTAGTTGAGCAGCAGTGGGGGATGCATGAGGGCATGGGTGGGTGGAGTTTGGGGGTTGTGGTGTGCTGGTTGGGGGCATGGGGACCGGGGGTTCTGGGAGTGGGGGTAATGGGTTGGGTGGGATTTGGGGGTATGAGGGTATGGGGTTTTGAGTTATGGGGGTTGAGAGGTGTGGGCTGGCAGTTGGGGGGTATGGGGTTTGTGGGAGTGGGGGAGTATTGCAGGTGGTGGAGTTGGGGGGTAGAGGGTATGAGGGGGATTATGTTGAGGGGGGCATAGGCCAGTTAGGCCGGATCATATAGGATAGGGTCTACCGTCTTTGCGATGCGATGCGTGAGTGTGATCTCGCCAACACCAACTCGGGACTCCTGAAGTGGGATGGGGGTTTGAGTTATGGAGGTGGAGATGTGTGGGCTGGCAGTTGGGGGGATGGGGTTTGTGGGAGTGAGAGAGTAGTGCAGGTGGTGGAGTTGGGGGTAGAGGGTATGGGGGGGATTATGTTGAGGGGGCATGGGCCAATTAGGCCGGATCATATAGGATAGGGTCTTTGCGATGCGAGTGTGGTCTAGCCAATACCAACTCGGGACTCCTGAATCGCTGCCATCCACACTCTCCTATCTAGCATCAGGGTCTTGAGCTCTACAGTGTTGTTAGCTAAGCTGTTACGCCGAAGTGCCTCTACGTAGATGGTGCACTTCTTGACTTTCCTGGCTTTGCCCTGGGTTGGCTCCCATAGTGTCAGTTTGCTTGCCACTAGTTATGCGTGCCTGACGCAGTGCCTTGCCTCATCCTTCTTTCTCTGACTTTGTCTGTGACCCATGGTAGGTTCCCGTAGAGGACCACATTTCTGATGTGGTCCGTCCATGTGACTCCTAGTGCCATTCTTAGCATTCTTGTGTAGACTCCATCCAAGGCCCTTCCTGTTGTGCTGTGATGGTCCATGTCTCAGCCCCATACAGCAGTACTGACTCCACTGTAGCTATACGAACAGCCGCCTCTTGAGGTCTTCTCCCATGTCTGATTTCCACACTCTCCTCATCCCATGCAAGGCATTCCAGTCAAGTGCCCCCCCGACCTTCAGGTCCTGTTCCATTGAAGCAGTCCAGGCCCAGCAGGTTATTTGAAGTCCTGGACTGCCTCAAGTAGCTTGTCTCCATCATCTGAACCATCTTCTCAGGAAATCCGTAGGCCCGGAGAATGTTCATCAGTTCCCCCCAGTGGATGGTGCCAAAAGCCTTTTGGAAGTCATGAAGGTGATCACCACTGAAAGATTCCACTCCCTTACTCCTTCCAGTATCCTCCTCAGCACCAGTATCTGCCCGCCTGCTGTTCGCTCCGGGCGGAAGCCGTTCTGCGAGTTTCTCAGTACAGGGTCTAAGATGGGTCTAAGACGGTTGAGGATCATCCTGTTAGCCGTCTTGGCGACTTGTGAGCTCAGGCTAATGCCTTGGAGGTGTCCGTCTTGGTGAGGTCGCCTGACTTTGGTACTGGATCGATGATCTTTTTGCTCCACAGCTTCGGCAGCTCGCTAAACGTGTGTGCTTGATAAAATCCAACACCACCTCGTCTATGGGCACATACATCAGAACCTCTGGTGTCACTCCATCCTCCTCCTCTTGCCTCACTTGATAGTAGCCTTGGCCCTCTGGTACTCATCCATGGTGAATGATCCGTCTGGTATGGGAAGGTCATGGAAGACAGGAGCATCGGATCATCCTCTTCTTCGGTTGAAGGAGGATTTCCTAGGAGTGTTTTGAAGTGCTGGTACCATGTTTCAACTCGTTCCTCTGCACTTTCTCCCCAGAAGTCTGAGAAGAGCTTCTGCCAGAAATGTCATTGATGAGCTTCCAGCTCTTGCCATGCTTCTGGTTAACATGCACCTCTTTAATGTCCCTGGTCAGCTCCTGTTGTTCCAGTTGCATACACGTGGTATAGCTCCTCCTTCCTCTGCTTATATTCCTCCCTCAGACCCTCTCCTTTTTGGACAGCAAAAAAGTCCCTGTGTGCTGCTCTCATCTCCTCCCTGGCTTTGGTGATTCTAGGGTCATGGCATCCGTCTTTCTTCCTTGCTTATAGGCTCTTTAAGACATTCAATGATCTTACATACTATTCCACTATCCACACTGGACACAAGGTTGGTGGAGTTGGGACCCCCCAACTCCACCACCTGAAATACTGCCCAGTATTTCAGATAGGAGGTTTTGCGTTTTGGCCATCGAAATATGCATCTTGAAAAAATATATATTTTGTGAGATTTTCAGATGGGACATAGGGACAAATACATATCAATTTGGGGGTCCATGACATGAAAATATTTGACAAGAGAACCACTGGTTTAAATAATAATTCAAAAACGTGGAAGCAAGCCCAAATAAGCAACTACACTTTAGAAACAAGCCCAATATTTACAAGCAACTTTACAGAAAAAGAAGCCCAAAGTCGCTTACAAACATGTCTACTCTACATGTAAAGTGTCTTGAGAAATAATGATTTGACACTTTAATATTTAGACCTGAGGCCGATTCTAAAAACCACTTCTAAAATGTGTTCTGAAAACGTTCAAATTCTTACTTGAAAGATGAATACAAAATGATGTTGCTCTATGTACAGTATAGCGCCAACTAATGAGACACAAAGGTGGCTCCTGGATTGAAAGGTATAACAATGAATAGGTTACAACAGGTCTAAATGGGTTAATAAAATGTAACTTAATTGAACATAGTAAAATAATACATGCCTATTAGACTAAATGTTTACAATGAACATAATAAACAGTCTATACCTATTAGACTAAATGTTTACAGTAACATAACAAAACAGCACATACCTATTAGACTTAATATTTACAGTAACATAACAAAACAGCACATACCTATTAGACTTAATGTTTACAGTAACATAACAAAACAGCACATACCTATTAGACTTAATGTCTATAATAAACATAATAAAACAGCACATACCTATTAGACTTAATGTTTATAATAAACATAACTAGAAAAAGTGCTCCTCGGAGCACAGGTCTCCGCCAGGTTAGGTAGGTTATTGTGGCCTCCTGGTGGCGCTATAATAGGCCAATGTGAAAAGGGTGCCATTTATTCTTAGGCCTTTCACAGCAATCAGACCTTGCATTCATGATTTGAGGCATTTTGTTCCAAAAATTTGTTTTGCTAAATTAGACCTGCTGGTGGCGCTATAACAGGCCAATGTGAAAAGGCTGGCATTTCTTCCTCTGCCTAATGGGAATTTGCGAGTGAAATTGCACGGAAAGCGCAAGCTGCGTTCATGATTTGAGGCATTTTGTTCAAAACGGACCAATCCTGCAAATTTTGGAAGCCAACCTTAGCCAATGAGGATGGAATATGGACAATCGGACAGATCCGTGTTGATCACATGACTATAGAGATACTGTGTACCGATTTGCATGACGTTTGGATAAAATCTGTAGGAGTAAAAGGGTTTTGCACAAATCGGCCTCCTGGTGGCGCTATAACAGGCCTGAGATTAGCTGTTCACAGACAGATGGACAAACGGACACACAAACTGACGGACAGGGGGTAAAACATACTCTCTCGCCATGCCTTTCGGCCTGGCGGAGACAATAAAACAGCACATACCTAGTCTGTGTAACTTGATCACTGGTTTCAACATGGTGGTCTGCATCACTGCTACAACTCTGTTCTTCACACTCTGATGGAAAACTGTAGGATGGCTGTTGTTGCTGGATGTTAAATGTTTCATGATTAGCACTGGATCTACAAACAAACAAACAGAAAAAAACAACAAAAAAGAATAATATTTAAACAATGCCCAGGTCTTTTCATGTCATTCCAATATTGCATTAAACCCCTTAATAAAGTTTACCAACCCATTATATTAAAGATCCATAATATTCATCATTCAACCCATTAGAACGCATCTGTGTAACCACTTTAATAATTATTTTATACTTTGGGCGATTCAAAAATAGCAGATCTACAAGCTAGTAGCACGGCACAGAGTCCTGCGCAATGAGCTTGTAGATCTGCTATTTTTGAAAAATCGTGAAATTTTGTGCAAATCTTTGAATATATATATATTTTTTAAGCAACATTTTTTTTACTAAAATCTTTGCTTCTGGGAGGGGTCCCTGGAACAACATATTTTGAGATGGGGGTCCGCGGCCAAATACATTTTGAGTGGTCCTTGACATGAAAACGTTCGAGCACCACTGATACATTTGTAGAATCCCCCAGAAGCAAAGATTTGATCTGCTATTTTTGAAAACTTGCAGATCTGCTATTTTTGAATAGCCAAAGAAATCTAAAAATGACACAGATTCTTTCCCGGTCTAAATGGGTTAACTAGCTTCTTATTAGCATGCATATACATGGAATATTCTGTCTGTCTGTCTGTCTCACTGATCGAGTTCTAGTATGATATCGCACACAACAGAAACCGTTGTCTTACAGAAGCAATTTTCTCAACAATATGACATCCTATTGAGTAATGTATTGTAATAGTAGAACAACACATACCTATTCTGTGTAGCTTGATCACTGGTTTCAACATGGTGGTCTGCATCACTGCTACAACTCTGTTCAGAATCAGAATCAGGTTTATTGTCACATCACAGGTTTACAAGGTAGACAAGTGGGTGAAATTCGTTTTTGTACATCGTTCCCATCGCAACGTTATTTCCATAGAAAGAAGAGGGAGGAAGAAGAGGGGTGGGGGGGGGGGGGCAAGTGGGAAGGAGATCAAACAAGAGAACAATAAAGAGCCAAACAAGTTATAATTTACAAAAGTACCTGAGATTAAAAAAATGACTAAGGTGCCTGTCTGAGCATAGCAGCTATGTATGTAAACTGTGCATGATATACTTATGGACGTTAAGGTGCTTAAAGGAAAGAAAAAAAGAGCACAATAAAAAGACAAAAAGTCAGTGCGTTATACATGGGATTAAGGTGCAAGAAAGTCAGTGTGTGTTCTTCACACTCTGATGGAAAACTTTAGGATGGGCGTCATTAGGCCTGGGGCCAGATGTACCATGAATAGCTCCGGATCTAGAAACACAATATAAGACTAATAATTAAAAAACAGCCCCGAATCTATTCATCCCCCGAATCTATTCATCTGTCATTACAATCATGCTTCTTTTAATCATCATGATATGCGTTTTGGTAAATTATGGTCCCATTTATTTTAAAATGGACGATAAAGTAGGGTATGCTGTAGGAGAGGCGGGATGACGCGATATGAAGCGATATAGAAAGATGGCGGATTTGAAATTCTTGAACAATCGGCTTCATTTACGGTCTGTAGAAACCAATGGTGTGGCTTTGTCCATTCTTTTTACTGTCTATGGTTCAAATCCCCATAGGGGAATCTTAGATCACGTCATATAAGAACTGTGTTCCAAAAATAAACACACCACCCCGGCATTTCTGTCAGGGGGGTGGCTCTGCATTGTTTATGATATTCATTCATATTTGGTACAGCCTGTTTCTGGCGAAAATGGAATTAATTCTGCCTTAAAAGTCTTAAGAACTACATTTCCGGGTCTGAAATCACTGTTCCTACAGCAGCCGTGTTCATGGGAAATGTAGTCTTTCATCATTTTCTTTTTGTATGTATTACGTTTGCAGAAGGCATTCCTTGTGTATTGTTTGTATTTATTTATGATTACCCGCAGAGAGAATGACATAAAAAAAGGAAAGGTAACTAGCGATATTGAACTTTCCCCTGTGGGAGGTCTTCCGGTTTATTAGATTTATTGACTCAACGTCAATTCTGTGAGTTCAATTTGGTGAGGGAAAACTGTCACTTCAGCAAAAGCACTACATATACAAAATGACATCAATTTCTTACATATGGCTAAGAGTAAGACATCAGCTCATTGTTCCACTGCAACATTGCAATTCTTATAGTTCTGAACAAATAACACAACTGGCCAATTCATATACTTACTGAAATATGATATAGCCCTGAATCTAATTTATAGGACTTTTTCCAAAAGCTGAAAATCAACATAAAATTCTAAAATATACCAAACAGAACATTGGTGGCAGTTAAACTGAAGATTCAACAGATGTGTGCGTCACAATTCTCTCTCTCGCTCGCTCGCTCTCTCTCTCTCTCTCTCTCTCTCTCTCTCTCTCTCTCTCTCTCTCTCTCTCTCTCTCTCTCTCTCTCTCTCGCTCTCTCGCTCTCTCGCTCTCTCGCGCGCAGCGCTTATGCGAAGCTCTGTTTCCTTCCTCACAACTTTACAACTTTTTTGAAAATAGCAGATCTACAAGCTCACAACGCGTTGTCGTGAGCTTGTAGATCGGCTATTTTCAACGTATACAGTATATAGATTTAAGGTGCTCATAATGGCCTATCTAGTGGCCTAAGTTGCTTCTTTTGGGCTTTTTTTCCTAGACCTGGTTGCTTATTTCTCTCACAAGTTAACTTTGTCTCTCGGCCAAAAAATGCACTACGTAATGCTACTGAACGTAATGCTCTCATGAATGAGTATAAGAAGTTTACAAAGTTTAACCTCAGCACCAAATAATAGGCGAATAAAACTTTCTACTGAACATTGCTCACATTTACCGAGGTAAACAGATGACGTTGGAAATGGAATGGATATTACATAAGCCTTTTCTACTGAACAGTGAACATGGCTCACCTTTTACCGAGAAAAAAAGATGACGTTGAAAATCCAGGTCCTACTGTTAGTCCGATAGGTATATAGATTACGGACCAGAGCTTATTGATTACTGATTACAATCTTTTGGATGAATATATCACTGTCCTACGTCGGAATGATTAATATATCACTGTCCTACGTCGGAATGATTAATATATCACCTACGTCGGAATGATTTACTGCCCTTTGGTTCAACTGGTTGCCTGCGCGACGCGCGCGTCCCCGACGCGAACGAGCCTTATATGGCCTTTCCCACCGGATAACGTAACTTGGCAACCCCCCCTTTTGTGACTAGTGGTGTAAAGTAGTTACTAAGTACATGTACTCAAGTACTGTACTTTAAGTACACTTTTGAGGTATTCTTTTGCTTTACTGGAGCATTTCCAATGTGCAGTAATTTTACTCTACTCCACTACATCTCAGAGACGAATATTGTATTTTTTTTCTACTCCACTACAATTATTTGAAAACTTTAGTTACTAGTTACTTTGTAGATTTTGATTATTATTACAAAACATACATTTATCACTCACTTCACTTTGGCTGTTTGAAAATAGCAGATCTACAAGCTAATGACGCGTTGTGAGCTTGTAGATCCACTATTTTCAAAAGCGTTTTATACATTTGATGCATTTGAAAACTTGTGAAATGGGACATTCTTCATAATGAGTACTTTTGCTTTCGGTACTTTAAAGCATATTTTGATGCCAATAATTTTTTACTTTTACTCAAGTAAGTTTGAATTACCGGACTTTTACTTGTAACCTACTTTACTTGTTTCTAGTAGTATTGATACTTTTACTTAAGTAAAACATTTGAGTACTTTTTCCACCACAGTCTGTGACGCACGCGCCTCTCTCACATACGTTACTAGGATCCGGTGGGAATTGGGAAAGACCCGTGCGCGTCCCCGTCACTACAGCAGACAGTTTCAGGAAGTAAGTGGAGCTCACTTCCCTTCGTCAATTCTTAAAGGGATAGTTCACCCAAAAAAAAAAAAAAAATCTATCTATTAGTCACGCCATACCATGGAGGCTTGAATTCAATTCATGGATATTTGTTTTTGTTTTTGTCGCATTCCTAAACCCATAATTTGATGACCAGCAATTAAACCGGTAGGCAGCGGTTCCGGTAGGAGATACAAAGGAGACTCTTTGTGTCTCCTACCGGAACCGCTTTATTGGCTTATCTTTCAACATGCAAATGTATACAGATGAATAGAAACAATTCTGACAACTAAGAAAAAAATATTGTGATTATCTCATTATTGCGATGATCAGGCAAATACAGTGTAATAATTGTGACAGGCTTAGTTCCAGAGGCATTAGAATGATTTCAGTGAATTAAAACACAAGTAAAGTTGATGTGAATGTGATACAGTTGGTTTTTATTTTGTCTCTTGGGTAGCCTACTACAACAAACTGTATGATGGCCTGGTCTGGAGGTGATGAAGCACTCTCATCTTCCTCACCGATTATCAAACTAGGTAAGGTACGTACAATTTCACCTAGAAATGATGAACAAATGGAGGAGGGATGATTGAGGGGTTGATATTAAATCTATCAATTAACTTAAACCTTCACCCCAACTTAACCATTTCTAACCAAAAACTTAAATAAAAACTTACATATCTCTAACCTAATGCCTAAACTTAAATATCTATAAACTAATACCTATGCCTGACACCCTTAACAGGGTATAGGCCGTGGCTGTCGACCATGGACCTCCAGAGTTCTCGGTCACTGGCGTTCTTTTCTATCTGCGACCAGGACAGCTGGACAGGTGGAAGGTGCATACCAGTCTCTTGGTGTCTGCCTGGAGATCCCGCCGCCAGGTGTTTTTGGTCCGGCCTCTGTTTCTCTTAATCTCTTCCCCTGAGGGTTCCAAGTCCGAGCATGTCTGGTGGTATTTAACACTGCACTGGTGTAAGAAAGCCTGTCAGCGACGCCTAGTGGCCTGGCACGGTATTACCCACTGACAAGCCTATTAAGCATCACATCTTCTCCTCCATTTCATTGTCAGATGTTGTACACATATCTTTTAGTTAGTTTCATACTTCAGCATGACCAATACTGTTGATTAATTCCAATATTCAAATAATCATAATTACAAAGTACAGGATACACCTGCTATCTTCTTTCCTACTTAATTTCGTCATTTAACCAACTTCTGTTTTCCTCCTTGCTCCACTGTCACTGCTGCACAAACAGCCCCATACATTACATCTCTCAAGTTGAGTACAATTCAAACACATGATTAGACATAATAATACAGTATGGTCCAAAAACTATAAAATAAACCAAAATAATATAATCACATTCTTGATTATTTCTTCAGGATCAAAAAAGTAATATTAAGGAAAGACTGACTCATATAGTCTCAAAGTATAAAAATCAATCATATTAAATCAACAATAATTCACAAAAATAACCCTTTTGTCAAAATCATAGTACATCATAGTAACATTGAACAGTTCAGATAATTAATATCACACTTTAGCATAATTTATAATTGGTTCTACGATATTACACAACCAAATTACAGATTAGATTCAGATTACATTCTCATCTATTTCTTCACCCTGTTTGCCACTTCTGAGTGACCAGTCCTGTCGACATCTCCCGTGTCATACGAGGCCCTATCATGACCCAATGCACGTCCAGTAACTTTGGCGTCCAGTAACCACTTTGCGTGTGTGTGTGTGTGTATGTATTGCAGTAACATCCTGTCCCCAAGATGTGTCATTTTAGCAATACAAGCTTTACACACACAGCATTATGCAGTAAAGTGATTAGATTCATTCTTCATTATTGTAAGCTTATAAGCAAGGTTTATGAGCCCCGCTGTGCTATTCTCTTTCCTATTAATTCCTCTCTTCTTTGACCATCGTTTAATAGGCCTAATAGGCAGACATGGAGACCTCATATCACCAGCCCTGGGCTGGGATTTGCCATAAGGGGTCCAAGGTACCCAAGGTTAAGCGAAGCAGGGTTGAAAGGCTGATCTGAAAGCCATGTCTTTCCGACAATAAGTATAAGGGTAGTGGTTCTCACCGTGACCCAATGGGTCCTTGAGGTGGTTTCACAAGTCCCCCAGCTAAATTATTGATAGTTATTATAAGTAAGTCACTCTGGATCAAGAGCGTCTGCTAAATGCCTAAACTGTAAACTGTATCATTGATATCTAGGAACCAAATGGAACCTTACAGGTCTGTAACTCTGAGAGTGTACAAATAGAACCTAATGGACCCTTAAAGGTAGGGTAAGTGTGTTTGAGTGTTTGTTCAGTAAAAGAAGTCTCCCATGTCTCTCCAGCTCTTTATTAAACAGAAAATGCATTCACTTAAAGGAGTATTTAACCCGTGGAAGAACTTAGAGTCACTCAATGTTAATAATATTTGTAGTAGATAACAGTAGCAAAATGTGAAATTTTAACCTTTTTAACAAAAAAAAATTATCACTTACCCTACCTTTAAGAGTCTGTAGCTCTGAGTGTGTACAAATGGAACCAAATTGACTACGGGTCTGTAAAGCGCAATGCATACTCCTTCCGACACCCACACCTTTCTTCAGAAAGGGAGGTGATATAACTCCAAATCGACATCATTCCGAGCTTCGGAAAGGGCGGTCCCAAAACCTTTCCTCGGAACCTGTGCGTCCAGATGTCCTGACTCTCCCATATATAGTTCTTATGGTTCGGAAAGCCTTTCCCACCCAGGAGATTTTCAGATGCTGTATGGAGTATGTATTGCGCTTAACTCTAAGTGTGTACAAATAGAACCAACAGGACCCGTATGGGGCCATCTGGTCATCGGGGTTGGTGTCCTAATGCACACCAACTTGGGGGTCCTTGAAATTAAAACGTTTGAGATCCACTGTATTAGGGAATATGACGTAGAGTCTTAGACACATCGTCGATGTATGCCCTTAAAATATTTTTTTTCTCTCATGTATTATATTAGTTTTATACCTATACATTTCTGGAGTGAATGCATTATGTTTAGATGCCTGTCAGATGGTCAGACAATGCTGCTCCGCATGTCTACGATGGAACAAGCTGGTGAAGACAAATCCTACACCCCCTCAGACCAGACGTGAGATCTGAGCGGGCCGTACACTCAAGTCAAAGTCACGATATATTGATAAATCCTGACAATTGCGGTGATCTCGGCGTACGCCCATTATTTGGTCTGCGCAACTTTTATAAATGAGGGCCACCATCACACAATGCCCTACTATGGAAACTCTCCAAAAGGTATGAGATTTTATGAATAAACATTTTTAAAAACTATAGGTACATTCTCAAACTCCACACTCAGCAGCTCTAAATACGACCTCAAACTATCTTAACTATGGCAAATGTAAGCAGAAAGTTCCCACAGGTTCATCCTCCTGGAAGTCCAGAGGACCCTGGTAGTTGGACATCAATCATCAGATGACTCAGAGCTGCTTAACGGAGCCTGTGAGAGAGGTGAACACATTGGATGGCAAAGTAAGACAGGACATGTTAACATGCATGAAACTCACACTGAGTAGAACATTGAGTAGAACATTTGATGTTGTAAACCATGTCTAATAAGCCAACAATACAATATTTTAGGAGACATTTTACCTGTTTGTTTGCATTAAAATAAAATACACTAAGGGGGCACTATTATTATTAGAGCATAGGTGCAGCTAAAGGTGCATTCTAGGGGAGTGGTTCTCAAACTTTTTCATGTCAAGGACCCCCCAAATTGACAAGATGTGCCAAGGACCCCCATAAGAGAAGAATTTTATGTCTCTAGCAGTGGTTTTCAACCGTTTAAATTTCAAGGACCTACAGTTTGACATGCATTAGGCTACTAACCCCCATTTAATGACATTTCTTTCTTTGGGACCGCAATTTATATTGTAAAATCAATGTGAATTTAACTTGGAGAGTTTCAAATGTTTTTGTACACTCTCTGACCCCCTGGAACTCCCTCAAGGACTCCTGGGAGTCCCCAGACCCAACTTTGAGAACCACTGCTCTAGGGTTGCCTACTGTATAGAGAATTAGCATACCAGGATTTCTTATTTCTATTCTTAACCAGGAAAAAAATATTTGGGAACCCAAATATACACACTGAGTTCACACTGTGCCTTGATTCTTCTAGAAAGTCTATATTGGAACTGTTAGTGGCTAGGATGTGAGAGAAAGAAACTGTGAGAATGAGACTTACTGAGGTCCTGGGGTCTTCATGTTCCTCCTGTTTAACAGAGATGGTCGTGGATGGGTCACAGCAGTAAGCTCTCCAGTATGGATGCACCGATGAGTTTTTAAGGATGCATGCAGCGTAAAACACTTCCCACACATTTCACAGCTGAATGGCTTCACACCAGTGTGAGTTAACTTGTGTTGTACGAGGTTAGATGATACAGTACAACGTTTCCCACACTGGTCACAGCAGTAAGGCTTCTCTCCGGTGTGTATTCTCTGGTGTACTTTATGAGTAGACGATGTAGTGGACTTTTTCCCACACTGTTCACAGCAGTAAGGCTTTTCTCCTGTGTGTATTCTCTGGTGTGCTTTGTGATCAGACGATGTAGTGGACTTTTTCCCACAATGTTCACAGCAGTAAGGCTTCTCTCCAGTGTGAATTATTTGGTGTGATTTGAGATGAGCCTTTAGAGCAAACCTTTTCCCACACTGGTCACAGTAGTAAGGCTTCTCTCCGGTGTGTATTCTCTGGTGTACTTTATGACCAGACAATGTAGTGGACCTTTTCCCACACTGTTCACAGCAGTAAGGCTTCTCTCCACTGTGAATTCTTTGGTGTATTTTTAGCTCTGCCTCAGTAGGGAACCTTTTCCCACACTGATCACAGCAGTAACGCTTTTCTCCAGTGTGAATTCTCTGGTGGTTTTTGAGAGAATCCAATCTATTGAACCTTTTCCCACACTGGTCACAGCAGTACGGCTTCTCTCCACTGTGAATTCTCTGGTGTTGTACGAGGCTACTATTTTGAGTGAAGCTTTTCCCACACTTGTCACAGCTGAATGACCTCACTCCAGTGTGAGTTACCTCGTGTAGTTTCAGGTGATGCGATCTGCGGAAAAATTTCCCACACTTGTCACAGTAGTAAGATTTCTCTCCGGTGTGAATTCTCTGGTGAATATTGAGAGTAGACAGTGTAGTGAACCTTTTCGCACACTGGACACAGCAGTAAGGCTTCTCTCCAGTGTGGATTATTTGGTGTTTTTTGAGATCCGGCTTTACAGCAAACCTTTTTCCACACTGGTCACAGCTGTGAGGCTTCTCTCCAGAATGTATCATCTGGTGTTTTTTTAGAGAACGCACAGAACTTAACATTTTGCCACACTGGTCACAGGAGTAAGGCTTCTCTCCTGTGTGAATCTTCTTCTGGTGAATCTTCTGGTGACTTTTAAGCTGAGACCCGAAGGTGTAGCTTTTCCCACACTGGTCACAGGAGTACATTTTCACTCCAGTGTGAATCTTCTGGTGACTTTTAAGCTGAGACCCTAAGGTGTAGCTTTTCCCACACTGGTCACAGGAGTAAGGCTTCTGTCCAGTGTGAAATTTCTGGTGTACTTTTAGATTAGTCAGTGTTCTGAACATTTTATAACACGTGCCACAGCAGTAAGGCTTCTCTCCAGTGTGAATTCTCTGGTGTTCTTTGAGTTGAGGATTGTCGCCAAACCTTTTCCCACATTGGTCACAGCAGTAACGTTTCTCTCCAGTGTGAATTCTCTTGTGTGTCACGAGGTGAGGCATTTGTCTGAAGCTTTTCCCACATTGGTCACAGCAGTAAGGCTTCTCTCCAGTGTGCATTCTCTGGTGTATTTTGAGATTACCAGATTGAGTAAACTTTTCCCCACATTGGTCACAGCTATAAGGTTTCTCTCCGGTGTGTATTCGCTGGTGTATTTTAAGATGTTCCAGTCTAGAGTAGATTTTCCCACATTGGTCACAGCAATAAGGCTTCGCTCCAGTGTGACTTTTCTGGTGTGTTTTGAGATAAGACATATCAGAAAATCTTTTCAAACACTGGTCACAGCAGTAAGGTTTCTCCCCAGTGTGAATGTTTAGGTGTCTTTTCAGATCTGTTTTTAGAGTGAACCTTTTCAAACACTGGTCACAGCAGTAAGGCCTCTCTCCAGTGTGAATCTTCTTGTGTTTTACAAGGCTAGATTTGACAGTGAAGCTTTTTCCACATTGTTCACAGCAGTAAGGCTTCTCTCCAGTGTGAATTTGCTTGTGTACTTTGAGATAATAAAGTGAAGTGAAGCTTAGTCCACATTGGTTACAGCAGAATCGTCTTGTTGTAACTGAGGACAGGGCAAGATGGGTATCTAAGATAGAAAACACAAACCTGATAAGAGCCAGATTCATACATTTACCAGCATTGTAGTTCATTGCCTACATTACATGAAATGTCAGTTTTGCAATGTATCTTTGACAAATAGTTTTTACTTTTTTTTTAAGGAGAGACAGTGACAGTAATCTCCAGTTTTACATTAGAAGTGAACAACATTAAAGAAAGCAAAGAAAAGTTCAAACCTTGAAGCTTGAAACTTACCGAGGTCCTGGTGGTCTCCATGTTCCTTCTGTTTATTAGAAACAGACCTGGCTGTGTCTTGAGAGTTCATCTTCACCTGCAGTCTGTACTCCATAGACTGGTCTGGAATTAAGGAATTCCCATCAACATAGGATAATTATATCAACTTCAACAATAACAGACATTAATGGATGTGTATTGATTCAGCAATTATACTTATTTGTTTTATCATCATGCACTGTGCAGAGCAAGCGCACTAATCCCACTTCATTTAAAAAATATATTGTGTGCAACTAGAATATTTGGCCAAAATATGGCATTAATGGAAAAGGCCATATGGATCACCAACATCACTATCTACTGGGAAGCAAGATAGTTCAGAGCAAATTCTGAGCCCCTTAGCTGGCCTAAAAAATATTCCAAGCATATGCATGGTAACATGGGCATGTTACATTGTGTGGTGTTTTGGTGTGTTTTTAGCCTGCACAGCCGATGCAGGCTAAGGATGTCTACATCTGTCTGTCTATATTGGTGCCCCCATGGCCTTACCTCTAGACCAGGGGTGTCACAATTCTGACCCCTAGAGGGTCCAACCCAGCCCGAGAGATGATGTGGGCAAAAAGGGGGGAAAATTTATACAAACACCTGATGCTACTATGCTAGTGTATAGTGAAAGTTAGAACTTTATGAAACATTGCATTTCAATAAACATCCCTTAGTAATAAAGAAGTCAGAATAATAGTGAACATATAGATTATTAAATATTATACACAGGTTCAAAATGACGAACCCAAACCCTACTGGACCCCTGAAATGGTTTCCAAGATCCGAGGGGAGCCGACAAAAAAAAAGAAAGACGAACCCGGTCAGCACCCATTATTTTATGGACCCGACAAACCTAAAATACTGTTCTAACACAGTCGGCAAGATGTCAGCTATACTCCATATGAAATCTAGCCTTGCTGTACTAGCCTACAATAAGAGACATTAACAATGGGCCTCATGCAGCACCGTTCTTAAGAGGAAATTTCTTCTTATGTTGTGATCTGTTCTTAGGTAAGAAGAGAATCTACGCACACTTTCTTAAGAGGACATTTCTTCTTAGACCCACTTAAGTTTTTTAAGAAGATTTTGTTATACTCCAATGTTTTCTTAGCTGTGATCTGTCCCCAGGGGGTTCCAGGGGGTCCACAGCAAACGAGGAACAGTTTAATCACTTTAACCCTATTTTATACTTTGTTTGAAAATAGCCGATCTACAAGCTCAGTGTTTTCACCCCCATACCCCCCACACAGCCCCCACACAGCCTCCTAAACCCCTCCTTGCACCACCATATCACCCACCACACCATTATTTCCACCCCATTACGTACCAAGCAGCTGCTACCTTAAAGACCCTCCATATCCACCCACCAGCTTTCAGCAATAAAATGTTTTATATCTACTACCAACGCTACTCCTGAACATGAAATATGGATAACATTTTTAACAGCTAATTTCAGCAAATGTACATTGATGTCTAGTGGTGATATGTTGATTAATGTGAGAGAAATAATAAAATACATTAATTAATTAAATATAACAATTTGCTGTTCACTTCAGAAGTACCTCCACAGAACTATGAATTAATTTATTTGTATGTTTGGAGTTCAACCATCTTGTATTCTTTACTTCATTTTCTCAATTTTATTTCTGTGTGTGATTTCCTGTGATTTCTGTGTGCAGCAATCACACACAGGTGTGACTGCAGGCAGAGCCATGCAGTCATGCCTTATGGGGATTGGTGGGGCGGCTCCCTATGGTTATTAGGATGAACTGGCACACCCCTTCAAGTTACGAGGATTGGGATTCATCATCATCAAGAACATAGTTACGATTACGATAGTTACAATTCTGCCTTTTAAGAATGTTTCATGAATCTGACTCGACTTCTCTTAGGAATTCACTTAGGAAGAAATGTAAGAGGAAACATTAGGAACTTATTGCTGCATGAGGCCCAATTACTTTAAATGATGTGTTTTCACCTCGATGAATAAGGAGTCCATGATCACACATGCCACAGTGCATGTGCACTTAAATTCCACGGAAGTATAGTTTGGGCGTGTGCTCTCTGCTCTCACTTTAACTGCTGGGGGAACAACTTTGTTCCCCCATATATTGAGCTGCAGTAATCTGATCCCTGGTCAGTCAGTCTACCATAGTAGCACTTAATTCTTGGGGGTGGGGTGTTAGACCAGCACCGGTCAGGGGGAAAAAAATAGTCCAGAGGTCGGCATTGGTATCTGGTGTTCTACAATGCCACATTAGTTTCCATGGACACACCAGATACACCACATGTGGTGTATCTGGTGTTCTATTATTTCT